>NC_049171.1:11952943-12252943 GCF_009769625.2 Cygnus olor
ATCCAAACTAGCTGGAAACATTAATTTTACTGTGTGCATAGACTACCACACAATCAAGATAAGTTCTCATTCTGTTAAAACACAGGGGGAAAAAAACTGTATGAGAAATACTGCTTTCTAAACAAGAATGACAGAGAATGGTCATTTTTTACAGGATGATAAACTGAGTACAAAGTGATTTTACACCTTAAAATGTAGTTAGAAGACAGGTATTTACTAGCTAACAGAATGACTGTAAAACACCATTGCTCAAAGTATTTCCCAAGGCTCAGCTTTTACAAATGATTAAGACATAAAATAAAAGTACTGATCTCTGCTCACAGATGAAGGGCAGTAGGACCCAGCCGATAAACAGTAAAGCACTTCACTCAAGATCAAGAGGTGAGCCATGATTTTACAACAGCATAAATTCCCCCTAACATTTCTCAGAGTCTGGAGCAACTGGAGGTCAAAGTATATTCAAAATCAAACTAACTCTGTTTATTGATTAATTTCAGTGAGTAAAACTCTACTTCATTTTCAACATTTCATTAAGATGAGAACACTAGAAATGTAAGCTAATGTTACAACAGGCAAGATCTAAGATTATTGGGAGTGGGTGGAAACTATGACAAAAAGAAAATAAGTTTTACTTAGAAATAGCAAAACAAGAACTTTAGTGCACAGCATTCCTTAGAACACTAGACAGACTTATTGTTGAGACAGCAATATAAACCCATATTGGTTATGCAGGTTATACTCATAATGGTATCTCCATGTAATTACACTGTATAATAAATTCGGTGAGCAACAATTTACTGCTTTATTTTGAGGGCACTGTAGTCATAATTTGTGCAAGATACAAAGAGGAAATGGATCCTGCTTAGGAAGGCCATGATCTGGAACCTGCTATAATCCTACTGTTAAGTGACTTTTAGATAGAGCCAGGAATGCGCAGGAGAGTTTCAGGAAAACTAGGTCAAGAGGAGCTTCATGATCTGAAGAATTTCTTGTTTCACTTGCAGTGACCTCGATCCCTGAGACATGGACCAGGATATTCATAGAATCATGGAATGGTTTGGGTGGGAAGGGACCCTAAAAATCATCTAATTCCAACCCCCCTGCCATGGGCAGGGATACCTCCCACCAGACCAGGTTGCTCAAAGCCCTGTCCAGCCTAAATTGGGAACACTTCAAGGGATGGGGCATCCACAGCTTCTCTGAGCAACCTGTTCCAGGGCCTCACCACCTTCAGAGTAAAGAATTTCCTCCTCGCATCTAATCTAAACCTACCTTCTTTCAGTTTAAAGCCATTACGCCTTGTCCTATTCTACACTCCCTGAAAAAGAGTCTCTCCCCAGCTTTCCTGTAGGCCCCCTTTAGCTACAGAAAGGCTGATGTAACATTCCCTGGAGCCTTCTCTTCTCCAGGATGAACAACCCCTCAGCCTGTCCTCATAGGAGAGATGCTCCAGCCCTTTGATCATCCTCATGGCTCTCCTCTGGATTCATTCCAATATTTCCATGATATTGTGCCAGGCACCATCAGAACAATTTGTGGCATTTAAACAAGTGATTCCAACCCCTGGGCAAAGACCACAGTTGACAACTTCTCTCTCAGCACAAGGGAGCCCTTTACTTACACAGTGGACTTTTTTATTCAAGGGTAAAACTGTGCTCAGCTTGTAATGATGCTTTCCTGGAGTGCCAAAGCCTGCATCATGAACATCCTAACGCAGAGCTTCCATAAACTTTGCAACTCTCAACTTGAAGTATATCATCAGCTTCTTTGATCTTGCCTTCTGTAAACAACAAGTATTCATATATACCATAATAGACTGCTAACTATTCCGAAGCACACACTTTTTGCCCTGGAGAGAGTATAAGAAAGGAAGCAAACACATAGCAGATGTTAGTTACTTGGTTGCTTTAATTGATTCAGTTCGTTTGATGAGCTACTGGATAAAAGCTCATATAGAATAGAATAGAAAATGAAACAAAACACAAAAGAAAGATGTTTATTGCAAGAATCAACATAATTTTCTGAGATGCCAAAAAAAAACATTCAATAGAAGTTCCAAATGTTAAGCTTGAGGGCCAAATAAAAGCCAGTCATAAGGAAAGCTGTGTGAAAAGGATATAAACATTAGAATAAAAGTCAAAACAACAGGATCCAACTCTTCCCAGTCCAAACTGGAGATGGGCTTTAGCCAGCACTTCTGCAGTCATACATTGTTGGTGAGGCCACAGACCCATTGTCTGGCTTGGAAAGGAGATAGCAAATTTCTGGGCTTTTAGCATGCTGTGAAATCCCTAAAGCTCACAAAAGGAGAGCCACAGAGACAGAGTTTGTATATATGGTCCCTTTGAGAGAACTACACCATGGATGTATAACGTGGCACAAACTGTTGTGGTTTCCATCCTGTTCTGGAACATCCCTCTAAAAGCTTTTTAGTGAGGATGTGAACTCCACACCACAAAGTTATTTGTCAGGAAAGTTTCTCTTTCTCAGTTGTCACTCTCATACTCTCTATACAAAGCCCCTGTACTCAGTCAGGTCCCATATCACAAGCTACAGCACATCTTTTTTGATGTCTTTTTGTTGCACATTTAACTATGGTAGTGCCTCAACTACTGGTAATTCCAAACTGGGACAGCTTCAGCTTTTGTTAGCATAAATCTGTCTGTGATTATCCAGGCACAATGGAAAGGAAGCTGAACTGATTTATGATTGGATAGACTATGCTGTGCTTTGCTACTTAAAATATTTGAAGACAGCAAGTCTCTACAGATTTTCTACTAGTTTATTTCATGGCTAAATTGTCTATAGCCTCACCTTCTGCTTATTACACCACAGCACTTCATAAGCCTCTCAAGATTAAGAAACACTCACATTTCATGATGTTTTCCTGTAAGTAGAAAAGGCCTTAGTCCTGTTCACACTGAAATCAAAAGAGTTACAATACTGACCTGAACTTGGAAGGACAGGGAAATCTTTATAACTCTGAAAATTCTTCAAGAGCTCATTTTGTTGTTGTTGTTTTCCCAAAGAATCTAATAATTGTGGAGGATTTCCATTCTAAGTTCCCCAGTTCAGAAATCTGAGTTTTGAGCAAATTCACTCTCAAGTGTCTTGTTTGGGCACCTGGCTATCACCAGGCATCACATTTTTCCTCCTCATGATGCAGATGACCACCTAGGTTCTAACTTCTGACAATTTCCTGAGAAACCACCCTAGCTACATATGTGGAGCTTTAGACATCTAGCTACTTTTAAAAACTATGGATATGACCCTAACAAATTCAGTTCAGAATCAAAACTTTAACCAGTTTTGAAAGTGTTTGGATTTGGAACCACACACCATAGGGCAAATACTTGTGTAATGCACCACCTATGAGTATTGCGTATGCTTTCTGGCTCACTGAGCATAGTAAAACAGCTAAATGCATATATAATTTACTTAATCAATCACATTTAATGATTTGGACTGAAATCCAGTCAGTATGACTTAAGTTACTACCTGTCAGCTGGGCAGTTGTAACTACCTGAGCACACACAATTAAGCCTGAAAATACGCAAGGCAATATTATTTGTTGCAACCTCTCTTATTGTGATATTAGCTGTAACCAGCCCTATTGTGTAATATTTGACACTGTCAAGTTCACTGCAAAACCATTTGCAGTCTGTGGTGGCACAGGCTAACCTAAAAGAAAAACGTCATCTAGAACAAATAGCAAGACCATCTGAAACTGTTCTGTGGTTATGGATATCCTGTGAGGCAAAGATGATAAGTTCATTAGCTAAATTATTTGCTCAGTTGTTATTTATTTTATATACTGTATTAGCAGTGACATCCTTTATCCAGAATAATATAATATAATGCTATAAGAATAAAAAAATCATGCAACTATGTTTCTCTCGAAATGGATTCAGTACAGCCTCCAAGGTCAAATTTTGTTCTGATGTTACCTCTACATAAACCTATTTGGTCAAATTCATCCCTGGTACAATACTGTTGATGTCAACAGACTTTCGGAAACTAAACTTCCACCAAATGCTTCTACATCTTTTCAATAATATGGAAAATGGAAAGAAATGATAGTCATTTGGAAACAACAGTAGCTGTTGGAAAGGAAAGGAAAGGAAAGGAAAGGAAAGGAAAGGAAAGGAAAGGAAAAAAAGGATAGGAAAGGAAAGGAAGGGAGCGGAAAGGAAAGGAAAGGAATAAAGGAAGAAAGGAAGAAAGGAAGAAAGGAAGAAAGGAAGAAAGGAAAGGAAAGGAAAGGAAAGGAAGGAAAGAAAGGAAGAAAGGAAAGGAAAAAAAGGAAAGGAAAAAAAAAAAGGAAAGGAAAGGAAAGGAAAGGAAAGGAAAGGAAAGGAAAAAAAAAAGGAAAGGAAAGGAAAGGAAAGGAAAGGAAAAAAAAAAGGAAAGGAAAGGAAGGAAAGGAAAGGAAAAGGTACCGTTTTCATAACCTGAAATGTTCCTGGGAATAACACACATTTTGACAGGTAACAAGTCTGGCACCCTGCAACATTCCCAATGGCTCTGCAATTTATAGTCTGTTCAGATAAAATTAAACGATCATTATCCACTTTAACTAAGTGGAATTGACAGATTAAAATACATTTGCTTGACAATCTACCTGTAAAGCCCCACCAATCAAGCAGTTATAATGCTGTCATTATGACACCTGTCAGTTTTCAAGACAGTAGAAGACATTAAGCATTTCCTTGAGCCATACTGTCCCAATTGCTGAAGTTCACAGGAAAAAAAAAAAAAAAAAAAAAAAAAAAGATACAAAGATCCCCAAGCCATTATTACAACCAGGTCAACATTGTTATAGTTTGATGGTAAAAGAAATTCTTTCTCTCCAGGTTAACTTTTTGACAGGTCATCTTAATGACACCCTGTTTCCATCAAAAATATGATTTCAAAACAAAAAGTACTATTTGAAGTGAAAGTTTAACTTGCAGCTCAAAGGTCCTCTGCAATGAGGACAATTTCTATAGATTCCCTTCCTTAAAACAATATTCCGTACTTTATTTTCTACTGAGTCCTACGTTGTTTCCATTCTAGTACTTCTCCAACAAGCACAATGAACATAAATCCTCTTGTTACACTTATTCTGGTAGTTTGTGTTACCACTAGCAGTCAAAAACATCTGATACTTGATCCCAGTATCAGACACTTTTCCACAAAGGAAAAATGGCATGGAATAAAGGTACATTGGTCTATTTCTTAAAAATAATTCCTCATTCTCATTTTGATCTTTGGCTACTTAGAGGTGAAACCCTATTTTATTCATAAAGATAGTTGGTAGAGGTTAATTGCCTAAGCAACTAAGGTGATGCAGATACCTAGGTAGGGAAAACAGCATACCTGAAGTCATACAGCAGATCCATGAACAACTGCAACCCATGTCACCTCACTCCAGTGTTCACTTCACAATCTCCTCCATAGCTGCCATACACCAAACTAAGTAGTGGAAACACAGGATTGGGTACCTGGGCCTAGAATCCATAGTCAAATGCAGTCTGATAGCAGGGCATTCATTTTTCCTGAAGTATGTTGTCTTTAAATATTTCTTCATTAAAAAATGAAAAAATAAAAAAAAATAATCTAAATATTAGTCCTGCACTTATAGTGCAATGCAATTTCAGGAGTCAGCAGGTGCATTGGCAGGGTATGTTGACAGAGATAAGAAACTGTACAATCTATCTGGCCACTATAACCTCTCCAGGCCTAACATAAAGGGATAAACAATTAGACATAATACTTTTTTTCTGTAATACAGAGGCCAATGTACCACTAACGACTCTCCTGAGTTTTCAAGCTGAGTGTTAACAGTTCACAAGCCTCCACACAGAGGCTAGTTATACCCACAATTAACCATTATAACTTTTCCATGTTAAGGCAAGGAAGTAAGAGTTTGGTGAAATTCATAACATTTTTACCTCCTGTGGAAAGGGAACAGAGTTAAAAATAAGATTTAACTCACTGCCAGGACGATTGACCTGATATTCAAAAATTTCCATTCATTAGTCCATCCTGGATTTTGTAATTGTAAAGGAAAAGTATTTATTTTTTTCCTCACTTTGGAGTCTGAGGAATTGTCCTCCACTTCATAACAGAGGAGACTCCTGATGCTGCAGGACTGTTGATCTTTTCTGCTCCAAGATTCTCTTTTCCCCCTCCTAATTGGTTGTTTGTTCTTTTCTTTTTTCTTTTTTTTTTTCTTTAGTAGTAGTAGTACTAGTACTAGTACTAGTAGTATTTATTTTTTAGAAGCAAGATAATATTTCTAAAGCACACAAAGTCAAAATGCAGATTTGATTGGATTAAATGGTTGTTCTGAATAAGGACAAATCTGTACACACAAAAAGCAAGTTTTTCCCACCTTATGCTGGGAGGAGACACCTATGAACATAAAACCCAGGACTGTGCTGTAGGACATCACAACAGAAAAACCTTTTATGAGACATCTGAAATCAGTCCTGCCTGTGCTAGCAATCTCACCTTCACTTGCACTCAGACACAGAACCAAAATATCTAGAAGGACAGACAATTCAGCCACGGATGGCACAGTGCTTAACCACTGAATTGACTACCCATAACTTTTGAATCCATGCTAGTTTTATTCTGTAAAGCTCTAGCTTTGAGATAAACTGCTTTAAAAATTCTCTCTACAATATTATTAAGGGTGCATGTCAGTCACTTAACTTTTTTTATTTATAAATAAAATAGTTGTGTTAGTAATATACTAGTGACTGCAGAAATTAAGTTGGGAACGAACCCTGAAGAGTTATCTAATTCAAACTCTCCCTTTCTTCAAGGCAGGATCAGTTATTCCTAAACAAATTTTGACAGATGTTTATTTAATCTCCCATGATAAAGACTGCCCAGAGAGGTTGTGGGATCTAGTCCAGTGCTTGAATGCCCTTGTCCCCTCAAAGTTGTTTTCCTAACTTCTACTTAAGCATCCTGTGCTACAGTTCAAGCCCATGGATATATAAACAGAGTAGATTTGGAATGGGATGGAGTCACTGAGGACAGACAGTAGAAACAGGGTATCTCCAAAATCTTCTTAATGATTAATTTTATTCATTTGCTACATATCTAATTTTACTTGGCAGTCTGAGTAGCTAAAGTGACGTGGGTTTTTAAATATATCTATATTTTTATATGTTTTGAGGAATATCTATTAATCTCAGTGATAAAGAAAGGTTTTCTTTACCCAGGGGAAATTCTTCAACATATTTTCAGAGTCTCTTAGGCAACAGGAACACAAGCAATTGTTATTGTGGAAATTCTGGGTGAAACCTTCAGCTGAAAAACTGTAAAAACCTTTGTGTTTGAAGTATTTCACTAAAGGAGTCACAGTGTTGTTCACAAAATAAATAAATAAATAAATAAACTCTTGACCCAAGACAACTCTGAAGCAAAGCTCCAGATCTCTCTGATGTAAGTTCTGCTGTCTGCTTGGATCTGACAATCATTTTCAAATCATTCAAGTAACTTTTACAATGTGTGAATGTGTGAGTATGCATGACATGAGGCCACATGCTAAGGGAGGATATGTCGAGGCAGCCAGAGACAATATCTTCAAGAGAGACTTTTTTGAGCATAGAAACCTCTGGATGCAACAAAGAATTTGGGCCAGCACTGGGAGAAGCACGTTACAGATCAAGCCAGCTAGCTGTAACCATCAGGTGCCATCTCAGAGTGGCAGAAGGAGGGTAGCATGGTGTCACAGAAGCATTAGGTAAAGACCAAGCTCTGGGGACATACCTTTCGGAGCCAGTCTGTAAAGTTTACCCATACTTAGGCTTCATTTTCTTGCAGTGCACAGTGTTTTGGGCACATGCCCACCACTCAAATACTGGATATCACTTTGTTCCACTCCTCTCTTTGACTTTCCAGGTAGCATCACAAACTAATCTGTTTTGAAATGGTCTTCTGGAGGCTATCTTGTCCAATGCAATGATCAGAGAAGGTCCAGTTACATCAGGCTGCACAAGGCCAATTGAATTTTGAAGGTCTGCAGAAATGGAGAATTCTTAAACCCTCTGGGCAACTGGCCAGTGTATGGCCCCTCTTATAATGAAAATATTTTCCTAATGTCTAACCAGAAGCTCTTACATTCCAACTTGAGTACACTGGCTCACATCTCATTGCTGCACACCTCCGAGAAAAGTTTAGCTTTGTCTCCTATGTACCCACCCATCAGCTAAATATTGAACACAGCAAAGTTTCCCCAAGCCTTCTCTTCTCCAGGTTGAATAAGCACATCTCTGTCAGTCTTCCCCTGTATGCTGTGTGCTCCATCCCCTGACCATTTTGATGGCCCTCTATGGGACTCACTCCAGTATGTCAATGTCCTTCTTGTAGTGGGGAGCCCAAATCTGGACATTGTCCAGATACAGTCAGATAGAAATAACTGCTTCTGTGGATCTGCTGGCTACAGCCTTGCTCTTAAACCCTAGCCTTTCACTGCAAGAGCACGCTGCTGACTCGTGTTCAGTATGTTATCTACGAAGACACCCATGTTCTTCTCTTCAGAGCTGCTTTCCATTCAGTCAGTCCCCTAGCCTGTACTGTTGGATGGGATTGTTGCAGCCTGGGTGGAATTTTGCCAGGACATTGAAATCCCTTTTAGCAGCATCCCTTCAGCATACCGATGTAGTATTAGCCATCTCAGCCTCACTAACCTCCCCTATTACTTCAACTTGGCTGTTCTCACAAAGCATTTAGCAAGAAAGGACATTTGCCAGAAAAGGTGTGAAGCAGGTATATGACAGGCTAAGATATAAAATTGCATCACTGCACAAGTGTTCAACTGAATATTCATAGAAATAGCTGAGGCATTGTCCTTCTATGTAAAAAAGAACAGCCAGCAAATAAGATTTTCATTGAATAAGCATTAGCCTGTGAGTGCAATTCATCTCAGCACCTTTCAGTATTATTAACCATCCCATTTTTCAGGAAGTGTTGAGTAGCTGCTAACACCCGGATTTACACAGGCAAAATAATACCTCACATTGGCATAACTTGTGAGGTGCCTGAGGTGTTACTTGAGTGGACCGTATTCTGGCAAAACTAACAAATGTGTTGCACAGTCCATAACAATATAACCATTTACTCAACCCAGGACTCAAAGTCAAGCCCTTTAAAGTTACTCGGGGTAATTTTTACCATTGCCTTTCAATGACAGAAAGTTTGGTTACGGAGTATCAAAACAAACCAAATTAGAAGGAATTTCAGAAGGAATTTCAGAAGGAACAACCCTTCCCCTCCATACTTCTCTCACCCTGCCTCTACAAACATGGCCTTCTAATGTCTAAGGTGACCCATATGAACGTCCAGAGAAGAAAAATGAGGACAGGTGGCTAGGTAAAATTTTAATCCCATAAAGGGAAAGCAAAGGTTTTGCTGAATATTTTGACAGGGGAATGGATTTCTTAGGTTTTTGCCTGGGGTACGCTTCAGCTAGACAGATTCAGAACTCCCACAAAGAGCCCCAAGGATTTCAAAAGAAAAACAGTGAGGAGGCAATCTGCTACCAACGGGTCCAGAGAGACATCTGAGAACCAAACTACTTATCCACCAAAAAGGAGATAAATCTGTCAGTGTTTTCCTTACTGCAATTTTAGGTGTTAAATTGAGCACTGTTATGTTCCCACTTCACTACCCAAACTCATGAGTACCTGTGGACACAAGACTTCATGGGCTAAGCACTTTCCAAGCCTCATTCTGAGATGAGAGAAGTTATGTTTCAGAGACTTTCCTTAGCCTTGAAGTAGGGAATAACTTCAGAGCAGGAATTAGATTTAATTAAGCATGTTCAGTGCATCAGAAGAAACTAATTTAAGAACAGTACATATTTGTTGTCAGTTGGTAGTTTCCCTTTATAAGCTGCTGCTTAAAGAAAAGTATCACTAAGCACCACTTTAAGCAAAAACCCATTTGACCTTAGCAGCAGAGCTAATCTACAATTCACTGGGATAAAGAAGAAGACACCTGAAATTACATTCCTTTCCTCTGGTCTACATTTAAATGAAGTACTTCAGTATGTGCTCAATAAAACCTTGGAGAGAAACAGAATGATGATATGAGGAGGGCAAGGCTACAAGTTTCAAAGAACACAGCCAACATTCAACAGTGCATCACAGCAGGATGCCAAAGGACAACTCATTCTGCAGGGAAAGAAGAGGTGCAAAGACTCCTGCCTCTTGCTTTATTTGTGCAGCAGTGTTGCAGTGTAACCTGGCAGGCAGCTCAGCACCACACAGCTGCTCACTCACTTCCCCACAGTGGGATGGGGGAGAGAATCAGAAAAAAAAGGTAAAACGCATGGGTTGAAGTAAAGACAGTTTAATAGGACAGAAAAGGAAGGAAATGAAAATAATAATAATGATAATGACAGAAGTATATACAAAAAAAAAAAAAAAAAGTGATGCACAATGCAACTGCTCAACACTCAACGACCAATGCCCAGCCAGACCCCGAACAGCAGCAGCCCCCCAGCCAGCTCCCTGCTTTATTTTTCATCATGATGTTCTATGGCATGAAATATCCCTTTGGCCTAGTTGTGTCCCCTCCCAGCTTCTTGTGCACCCACAGGCTATTTGCTCGCAGGGTGGTATGAGAAGCTGAAAAGTCCTTGACTTAATGTGAGCACTGCCCTGCCACAACCAAAACATTGGCATGTTATCAACATTAATTTTCTCCTAAATCCAAAACATAGCACCACAGCAGACACTATGAAGAAAATTAACTCTATCTCAGCTGAAATCAGGACAAGCAGTTCCCCAGAGGCCTCTGGGAAGCCCTTTAACATTCAGACTTTGTATGTGAATGCAAAAACACTTGCTACCAGCTGTAATCACTAGGATTTATCACTGAGAGAAAAATGTCTGAATCTCTCAGAGATCCAAGTCACAGGTCTAGGGCCAGCAACTGCTGGAGAAGCCAACAGAGACTCATGTGCTTGTACATTAGGCTCTTCTCATTTATGAGCTTCACAGTTTTCCAAGTACCCACAAACTTCTTGTGAGCATCAGATATACTGTTGAGACCCAAAGAACTGAACTGTCTTTAGTTTTGCACCTTTTTGTCATCCTAACAAATTAATCAAAGGGGAAAAACTGTTCTTTGCCTGGTGTAACAGACAGAAAACTGTAAGACGAAAAGCACAAGTCCGTGAGAAGAACAACTTACAAAAAACAAGACCATAAACACCATTACGTTTTACAGACCAAAGGCACTGAGCTAAAATATCAGCGAGGACCCTTGCTACCCCTTTTCCTCAGCACAAGCTTTTACCGGTTTCACGGATGAATTAAAAGAGCAGTATTGATCCACACTGGCTGTCCTTTACAGTGCAAACATTGCACTGGACAGGCAAGCACACAGAGTTTCTTAGCTTAAGAAGAATATACAAGGCAGTATCCTTTTCTGCAGCTTATTCAGGGAAAAGGTGTCACTAAAATGTCATGCTGAAACCATCATTCAATGCTTGTCACAAGCTAGGACTAAAACACCAAGGACTAACTTAAATTTGGGCTGCAGTAATGAGTTGGTTATTTTCAAAATCAAAATCTAACTTATGGCTCTATTTGTTCTTCTTTCAATTGGCAATAAACCGAGTTCATAAAATTACAAAGCAGCTTTGGAATTGTAATCCAGTTAAATCAGCACTTACAGGGATTCAGATAAGTGAAGAATTGTAATTAAAAAAAATAAAATAATAATAATAAAAAAGAAAACTACAGCAATAAAAGTCTTCTTTGGGACATCCTCCCCACCACTAGCCTTTAAACATACTGATATACTGATTGACAGCGATCATACACTAAATTTATATTGTACATTTATCATCTCACAAACTACGAGGTTGATTCTTCTCCCACTAAAGTATGAAGTGAAAATCCTCTTGCCCTCTGCAGCACTTTTTCCCCCTGTATCAGGGAGGTGTCTGTGCAGAAGTCTGCATGGCAGTTAACACCACTGGAAACAGCCTCAGCTCTTGTCAGCTCAAGGGGAGGAGGTAGAAGAGAAGCAAGGAGCAGTATGAAGCTAGCAGAAGCACCTCCAATTTTTGGCAAACTACCCAGGCTGTGTCTTAACTCCTCCATGCAAATCAAAACTGTTCATAGATTTTTCCTGAGTTGGTTATCTGCCTCCCACAGGTAACTTGCCTGTAGTTACATCAACATCAGCAATCAATTTGTTAGGCTCAGAGAAAAATAAAATGCAGAGGAATATAAAATGCCCCCTATATGGGGCAGCAAATTTCTAATATAAAGTTGTACAACACTGTTACATACAAGACACTTTCTGTCCATAAATCTTGTATCATTTTATTAACTTTAAACTGCCGTGAGGGAGATGCCTTCAGCTCCGTGTTTTGGAAGCAGAACCTGAGACTTGAGGGGTGACCCGTTCAACATCACACAGCAGGCCAACATGTTCTACTTCAACATTCACAAATCTATAAAGTCTCTGCCTTTGCTTTGCTTTTTGTGGGAACTGAAAGGGGAGAGGGACCGGCAAACCTCTGCACAAGTTGAGCCCTGAGCCTGTCATGAGAACAGCACTGGACTGGAATGAATAAGCACATTGAAGAATTAACCAGTTCTTAAGATATCAGCTGGCATCTAAATTGCTTGTCCACACTGATGAACAAAGGGCAAAAACGTGCAAAAGTGGAGGAAAGAACAGGGAAGCAAAATTCTTTCTAACTCAGATGATAAGTACCCTGTCCTCCTTAAACCAGCCACACTTTGTTTTCTCCATGTGCCCTTAGTTGGTGTCCCCCCCCCCCCAAAAAAAAAAAAAAAAGAGGGGGGGGAGAAAGGGTCGTTTATTAGTCTTTACCCCAAGACAACCTTCTTCAGAGCACATGTGGCTCCAGCAAAGTAGATGCATCTTCAGAGCACACACACCTTGCCAGCACCACCTTTCATTTCTTGCTGCTGCTGCATTGCTGCATCAGGAGTATGTAGCAGAACAGATATCAATGAGGGAAACAATTTAGAGGAATTAAAATGAGTGAAGCCTTCCAGAGTCCTCTATACCAACGTTACCAAGAACTTACCCACACAGATGGTCCTGCTTGCTTCAGACTTATCCTAGCTCCTTGCAGAGCAGTGCATGAAGTTCAAGGTCTCAGGCTCTATCTGTAACACTGAAAATGACCTGATTCCATCCAGAGTAAAGAAAGCTCCAGAACAAGAACAGTGGTTACACTGGTACCTTCTGACTTAAAGTAAAAAGCTCATCTTTTCAGAAGACAAATTTCTTTTGAAAATAAGATGAGTGTGGAACGAGCTCCCTCAGAAACTAAGGACCAACACAGTCAACACCATCTTCCTTTCCAAGCAAGATAAATATTTTAAAGGCATCTCTTGTAGAGCAGAATAATAAATAAAATAAAAATAAAAATAAATAATACTAATAAATTCAAGCATCAAATACAGAATTTCCTTTAAAGGAAAAAAAAAAAAGAAAAAAAAAAGTTATCCACAAATAAGAGATGACAGCAGTTTAACACACTACTGTTAGGACTCTAGATATACTATGAATGACAGGAAGACAAGACAGAATAGAACAGATTCAAATAAAATGGGAAATAGAGTATAAAGGGCAGAAGTGTTATTAAAATATGGAAAAAATAAAAGGGCCCAGAGGGAAATGATGTATAGTAAAGAACAAATGGTGGAGAATGGAGAAGCAAATTGGGGTCATGCCTTGGAGCAGCTGAACACCTGGCGTCATCTGGTGCAGAACCATCGACTGCAACAGGTCAAGGACTGCTGCTCTCAGCTGAGGGTTTGGCCCTCTGCATTGAACCAGACAGAGGCAATCAAACAGGCCTGGTCTTCTGGGGGTGTTCCCCCCTCAGGAAATAAAGAGGCAACACAGGAAGAGAGTAAGGATGATCCCACAAATGACAAAGGAGAAAGCAAAGTCTACACAAGGAGAAAGAAGCTAAACAGAAAAGAATGGAAGGAGAACAAGAAAGAGCAAAGAGATGGGGCAAAAGCAAGATAAGAAGCAAATATCCACAGGTTAGTGGAATACATTTCATTTATTCATGAGCACTGTTTTATTATGTGTCCTTGGCAGACATCCCGTAACTGAAAATTTGCAAGGCAGAGAATGATGCGAGTTTAGAGACTTGAGCCTTGTTTCTAGTCATTAGCCTTGGGCAGGTCTTTTTAATATACGTGCCCCAGTAGCAAGTAAACAAGTTCTTTAAATCAAGAGCCTTTTGACAGGAGGCGTGCTGCAAACAAATGGACTTAGCCACAGTAAGAGAGGGATTCCGGGAGAAAAGGCAATAAGCAAGCCTGGCCACAACCTGTTTACGAGTAACCAAGAGGACAGACAGGCTGTTGGGAAAAACATTGCTCCACTGCTCACTCCGACCTTAGCTCATGCCAGAGCATCTGTCTTTTACACGCACTCCGGGCTAACTGGCATTTATTTTACCTGGGACTAAGCGGGGCTCAGCATGCCCAACTGGCACAGATGAGGGACGCTCGCAAGCGCAGCCCAGGAGCGGTGGCAGCGGTGTCTGGTAGCTGTCCCAGCACAGAGGCAGGCATCGTGTCCAACATCAGCTTCGCTGGGGGCTCTGCCAGAACAAAGTTCTCACCCCTGGCACATGTATCAAGGCTGAACTGGGAAAGCCCAGCCACCTCCATTCCCCATACAGGTATAAGGTGCCTCCACAGCTCGGCTCAGTCACTGCTGAACTTCACTTTGCATTAAGGCTGAGCCTGCCCCGTGGTCCTGGTGCTGACAGTTAATGGCTGGTTTTACTTTGCCTGTAGCTGTAGTTCCACAGCTAAGGTGATAACAGTGCCTTAATACTGATTTATCATCTGTTCAGGTTTGAGGTGTTTATATTCTTCTTGCCCTGGGGAATTTGCTAAGTCCTAGAGAGGATGAGCAAAGAAATACTTTACTTAGAACCTCTCTGTTTGTTCAAAGGACAAGATGTTTTAAGAAACATCCAACCCCACCAGTATCTGGAATAACTCTAGGGATCACACCAGAGTTTGCATCAGTGCAACTGAAAACCTCTACTCATGCCTTTTCCTTTGCCGTTTGTTTTTACAAATGGGGAGCTGAAGGGCTCCTGTGATTTTTGTTCATTGTCTTAGTGCTAAGCCTGGTAAGACACAGATCTTTAGATATTGTGTTCAAGGAGAAAAGTCTCTTCAAAAATAGCATTAATGTCCTCTGCTATAAATACATATAGATTTTGCTTATTTTAAGATCAATTTAAACAAATCATTTCAGGCTGTATAAAGAATGCCTAACAGACAAAGTAAGGAACCAGGAAATTTTGATATTATTTCTGTACCTTTCCGATTTTTTTTCCAATTCCTGCAATTGAGAAAAAAAAAAAAAAAAAAAGGAAAAAAAATGTTAGTGTCTCTTTATAAAAAAGAAATGTTTTGAAATTGACAGATAACAAGCACCACACAAAAGCTAGGTATGAATATTTTCAGTTAAAGCTTTTTTTATCATCATTTAGAGACCTACCTACATATAAATCATTTACCCAATTTCAGAACATAAAATCCCCTTTGCCTAACTACAGGGCTGTCTCAGCAGAAGTTTGGATACAGAATCCACAAAGTTTTTTCATCATTAGCCAATTGTAGCCAATTATTTCCCATTGCCCTAGTACTACTTTTATGAGGAGTGAAATTTAGAAAAGTAGAGGACAACAAGAAGGGGATGAAATTCTCTATTTAAGAAAACAAACAAACAAACAACAACAACAAAAATCATTCTCATCACAAATTATTACTGATCTCAACATCACTGCAATGGGCAGTAGCAAATCCAGTAGCGAATAACAAATATAGCCCACAGGATATAGCCCACCTCTGCTACCCTTTAAATCTAGGACATCAACACTAATCAAGTCCTGCCAAAACTGGGGTTGATTTAACCCTAACTTCTCTGAGCAAAGAAAGATTTTGGAAAATGCTGACTGAGGAAAGTAAGAAAGCATGACTCAGGACATGCCTCTGAAAATGAGACCTTCCCAAGATATCACAAAGACTCCCAGGATTTGACTTGCATACACCCCCTGAAAACCCTGGCTCCTGCACAAAGTGTACTCTTGCCTCCTCGACCCTCTTAGGATGTTAGTCTGAATAACTTATGCCATCTATTGGCCTAGACCTGCGACAGATGCTCCGAGGAGAACTTTAATTCTGGGAAAGCGACTGTGTTAAAAGGGATCTGACAGTAGATCTGTAAATTCTGCTAATGGAATCAATACTCTGCCGCTGCTCAGATCTTGAGGTCTACCTTCCCCATCAGACGTGATGCCTCAGAGCCCAGCTCCCAGAAAAACCAGCAGCTGTGGTCTGAATCAGGCAAAAAAAAAAAAAAAAAAGAGATAGTATTGGTATAGGTCTAGCACGCACTGCCAAGAAAAGCCAGAAATGAGCAGTGAGGATTTTCACTGTCTTACAGAAGCATGTAAGAAAAGTCTTTATTATAAGAGAAAGGCCCTTCAAAGATCCCCTTGGATCTAAAACCAGGGAAACTATCTCCAACTTACTAAGTCTGCTTTAAACCTGCCACGCAGTGAGAAGCCACTTCTCTCGCCTTTCTGTACCCACAGTGACTACTGCAGTGATTTAGGGCTCCTCCAAGCGAGTTTACTTTTTTATCTAAATGCGTTTTTAAAAGGCAAGGCAGAGCTCTGCAATGCGAAAGGGACGCAGAGCCATCTCTATTGATCCGCTCCCTCGCAAGCCATTAGGAAGCACCCGCGGAGAAGTCGGCGAGGAAACACGCGGCCGCCCCGGCATCGCCTCGTCCCCTCCGCGGTTCCAGAGTGGTCCCCAGCTCCGGGACTGTTTCTTTTTGGGGGGACGGATTGCTCCGGGAGCGACTTCGGTGGAGCCGGGGATCCTCAGCACCAAGCTGCAGCATCCGTCCTCCTCCTCCTCCCCCGGCTGTTTGCCCCGCAAAGCGCAAGGAGAACCCATCGCACCTCCGGCACCGAGCTGTGCCGTGCCATGCCGTGCCGTGCCGAGCCGTGCCGTGCTGCCTACCTGGAGCTGCCCGGCTCCGCCGCCTGCCCCGCCGGGCTCTGCCGGGCTCCGCGCAGCGGGCGGTGGGAGGGGAAGGGAGGCCGCAGCGGGCGGGATCAGGCGAGTCCCCACCCCGGCCCCAGGCACCCCCCCGGGCCCCCCCGGAGCCCGGTTCCCGTCCCGGAGCCGCAGAGAGATCGGCACCTTCCCGGCGGGGCGGCTGCAGCCGCGCTGCTGCCGGCTAGGGGGGGTACCGGGGGGGCAGCACTGAGAGCGGGGGACACGAATTGAGCCCGGGGGGGTCCCGCACTGAGGCTGAGGGGTCTACACTGAGACCAGGGGGTCCTGCACTGAGACCAGGGGGTCCGGCACAGCGCGCCGGGGGTCTCGCACTGAGACCGCGAGGTCCTGCTTTGCACCCAGGGGTCCCTCATGAGTGCTCCCGGAAAACCCCTCTCCAACACGGGGGTCCTGCTCCTCTCCCGGAGAGCTCCCACTGTTTCCCCCTGCGTCCCGTCCCGCACCGCACCCGTGGGGTCCCGTCCCTGAGGCACGCGTGGAGACCTGCCCGTGTCACCTACCGAGCAGTGACCCCCGCTCCCACGGCCCAGGAGCAGGGAGAGGGACAGCCGGCAGGGCAAGGGAGGCGATGCTGAGGCTGCCCCTGGGGTCCCTCCAGTTTGGGCTGCGGGGCTCCCACCTTCCTGCTTTTGGGCACCGATGGTGCTGATAGCACCCCGACAGCGTAAATGGCATCGATCCGCTATCGATTTGCTGCCACTGATGTGCTCAAGGGGAGAATGGGTGGCTTCGCCTCAAGGTTCTGTAGGGGGAAGTGGTTTCTCTTGGTGTCCTGCCCCCAAATTGTCTGTGTTCTGCCTCATTTCTGCCTTCGTGAAGGCCAAAGGGTAGCAAGAAGTCAGGACTGCTCGGACCGTACACAACAGGATATTCGGGCAACACCACCATTGTTCCTTGGATTGAGAAGTTTTGTGCTTTTGCTACTAATTTAAACGCAAAAAAAAATAATGAGAATTTTCTGTACTTTTCATAAACTTTTCCAAACTTTTCATTAAAAAGAACCTTGAAGACATCAACATTACCATAACCAATTTCAGAATTTGGGAAAAAAAAAAAAAAAAAAAAAAAAAAAAAAACTCCACTTGGTAACTATTCCCCCCAGTTTTTTTTTTTCCTAATTAATCTTTCTTTAAAATTAAAAAAAAATAAATAAATCACAAAATAATGTGATTATGCCAGAAATTCTCCCCCCCCCCTTTTTTTTTTGTAGAATTCATTACGAGTTTTAAGCTAACGAATTCAATTTAACAAGGTTGTTCAAGAATAACCTCTTCTTGTCAAGTGAACATAAATACTCACCATGTTATTGTGTTCCTGGTGATAATTTTGAAGTCGTACAAGTGCCCTTGGCTGTGAAGACTGAGGAGAGTGGGGATCCTAAGACAATGTATTTCTCTCTGGTAGTGTTTTCTGGTGTTCTCTTAAGTTGCTATTGCTGTGCAGAAAGGGTTCTTTTTCTTCCATGTCATGGTATATATTTGCATTAATAAAATCTTGCTTATCATATTCCTGTTCCATTAATCAGAGAAGCTTTAATCACCGCAGAATATGGCTTGCCCAGAAATTATATGAACCCGTCAGTGCTATGCACAGCAATCTGCATTTCTGCTATATGGTGTTTTTTTTTTCTTTTTAAAAAGCCTAATTCACCAGCAGTATATTAAGATCAAAAGCAATGACCTGCACAGAATGCCATTTAGTTACGGAAAGTTTGCAAGAAATTAAGGGGCTGAGTGCAGAGTGACTTTCTCAGAACTATCCAAATACAAGAACGCGAACGGAATTCTTCTCAAAGACAAATGAGGTCATCTCAGTGGGCCATTTAGAGATCTCAGCATAAAATTTGAAAGATCCTGCAGAAATACTGTCACTGACTTCGGAAATGATGCTGCAGCACAGCAGCCCATCAGATGGGTGCACAACCTGAGTCATCACAGGTGAGATGCTGGAAACTGCCCAGGAAGGGTAGCAGCCACTCTCCGGGCAGCAGGGGCATGGACGTTTCTCTAACACCTGCTGAGATCTGTGATAGTAAAGGGGGATGTGGTGGGCTCATTGTTTAGGTCTACAATCCTGGTGATCCCTTAGCCACCATTGTGGCCACTGGATACATCTCATGGTTTTGGTCTGCCCACCACAGAGGGCAGAAATGTGCTGTCTCAGCATCTCACCCAGCCTGCCAAGCCTCAGCCTGCATTGCCATAACTTGCGGCTCCTTACATCAGCATGATCTTGCACTGCTCCTTTCTGGATGACAGGCCCAGCCCCTAGGGGCAGCACATCTAGCAATGTCAATTCTCTCCTCCCAGTGTTCTACAGGTCCAGACGTCTTCTCTTCTTCATCCGCATCAAGAAACATCACAAGACTAAGCAATCACATTTACTTTTGTATTTGATGCATCATGGCTTATTTCCACATAAACAGTGCTTAAGCACTGAGCTGTCTGAAGGAACATCTTCCCTTACAAAGCAGTTTTTTGTGTGCTCCCACTAAACCTCGGCAACTCCCTTGAGCTGTGATCATGCTGTTACACAGAGGGCTGACTTGAGGTTTTTGGCAGGTTTCTGCATCTTTATTTGAAAACATGCCCTGGAATTTGCTTGTCTTGCTCATCTGGAAAAGGAGAGAGGTCATTTCTAGTTTCCTGATGCAGGGAAATTTATTGGCAGCTGATGGTGGTGGTGGGCATGAACTCAGCTGCTAGCAATGGGAAAAAGAGATGGAGGGAAATCTAGGCTGTTAACACTGTCATCGCTGTTGCTCTGCAGAGGTTTATAATATTGGAAAATGGTGTTAACTGTTGCTTTCTGGCTTAAAAGGATTGTGAGATGAAGACTGCTAGGATAAGTGGCATATATAAAGCTGGCCCACATTATCTTGTAATTTAGCCAAAGGTCAACCAGAAAGATTTGTATTCTGAAACAAATCATTATAAAGTGCCCAGGCAAGTTTTTACAAATATTAACTCCTTCAAAGCTACTGGTAATAAGTTAACTCAAGACAAAACTGTTGTTTTAAATCCCTCTTAAGATGAGAAGACCATACCAGTGGAGGGAATGGAGTGAAAAGTTTGCACTAGTGAACATATGGCTGCACATTGGAAGCAATTGTGACCCCTCTAAAATGGCATACATCCTTTTTATGGCTCTCTAAAGCATGCAGTGATCCCGTTCAAAGTCAGGCTGCCACTGGCTAATCTGAACTGGAAACAGCAATGCCCTGAGCACTGTTGTGCAGGGGTTTGTGGTGTTTATGTATTTCCGCCATCCCTAGGGGCTGGCCATTTTTTTTCCTATTTGTTTTCTTCCCTGAATTGCCTTCATTCAACCAAATTCTGTCAACACTTACACCAGTGGAGCCCTATTAAAGGCAAACGGACTCAATGTTCTTCCTTCACAAATGCTCATAATTTAAACTGCACAGCTGTGGGACAAAGTAAGAGTCATTCTGCCTTAGGTACTTTCTTGGGGAGAAAAAACAAAAAAGGAAAAAAAAAAACCTACAATGGCAATTCCTCTGTCAGCAAGAGCTGAATCTGCTCTGCCTTGCTCACTACAATCCCACCCACTCTGCTCCAGCCTGCCAGGGGACATGTGGGACAGGGACTGTGATGTTTCTTCCACTCCCTGCAGCACTTGCTGATGCACAGCCTCAGCCACCACACCAGTCAGCACAGGGAATTGTCACTTGCTGCAGAAGAACCCCTATGAATCACAGCTTTTCACTTTCCCATTGACTTACATGTTTTTGAGTGCAGGATTTCAGGTTTCTGGCTGGATGCAAATTGTTTCCTTCAGTTGTGTTTTGCATGTGATTTGCACTACTCCACAGAGTTTTTGTCCTCCCACCCACAAAAATCAGAGGACCTACTGCTATAAGATCATGTTTTTACATTGTCACAAGTGAGAGGTAGATTAGACAAAAAGCATTTCTATACTTGTGTTTGTGGCTTCAGTCTCGGGACTATGATCCTTTGAATTAAGTAAATTGGTGTGTATTTATTACCTTTGCTATTGAGTTCAGGCAGACGAACTTTCTTCATAAATGTGTGGAGTTCCTCCTTATATAGCTTGAGAAAGTATCTTCATATAGTACAACACAGCACCTTCAAACCACTAAATTGCATATTTCCAAGATGAGGAAGTATTTCCGAAAAGATATTTTAAAGGGTTTGTTAGACTGTGACTGGATGAAAAGTTATATCTGCTGCAGAAGCAGAACTTAGAGCTCAAGAGTTTTTACTTTTTTTGTGTGTGTGGGGGGGGGGTTGTTTGTTTGTTTTTTAGTGCTGATTTTGCTAGTAAAGTCAGAGGAGAACACTGCTAGTATTTGAATTTAAAAGCATCTGTAATTGTTTCTAGGAATATGTGAAGAATCCCAGACCTTCAGTCAAGCAGAAATTTATCCATGCAAGTTATTCACTGGTTACTGTGATTCCTTAGGTAGACACGTCAAAGCTGTGTGTGCATGGAGCATCTTGCATTTGCAGAAGGTATGTCTTCCATTTATTCTGAAAACATATTAATGCAGAAGCTTGTTTAATAAAAGGTGATGAACTGCAAGTTACTGAATTCACTGAGATAGATAGGAAGTTGCTGGTACTGTTCCTAGCTCAAACTAACCTGAAATTATAATGTGACATCCAGTAGAATAGGTCAAAAGTAGGGCCATGGAAGCACAATATATAAATGACGACTCACGGGGAAACGTTGAATGCAGCAGCTATCATTACACAGACTACTAATACTGAAATTACACACTGGATATATAATCTGGCTTGCCTGTCATAACTGATTTTTTGCTTAATAAGAAGTTCACTGGGCTTTACAATGTTATTCCTTTTTTTAAAGGAATAGTGTGAAAGAATAGCAATAAAGATAAAAGAAGATAGGATGTACCAGTGAGAGAAACGTGTTAAGAATGGCGAAGAAGGACCATATGAAATCTTTTATTTCTCCTACAGAGTTATAGAGGGTTTGGGGGTTGTTATTGTTGTTTTATTTGGGCAGTGGTGGTGGTATTTTCTGTTTGTTTTTGTTGCTGTTTTTGGTGTTGGTGTTGGGGTTTTATTGTTGTTGTTGTTGTTGTTTGGTGTTTTTTTTTCCTTAGGAAGATGAAATGGACCAGCTTTTCCAGGGAGGTGATGAAGTCATCGTCTCCAGGGATGTTTAAGGAACTGTTGGACATGGTGCTTAGGGACATGCTTTAGTGGGTGACATTGGTGGTAGGGTGATGGTTGGACCAGATGGTCTTGGAGGTCTTTTCCATCCTTAATGATTCTGTGATTCTATATGAAGTAAAAGAACATTGGGGCCTTTTCTCTTCAATATTCTTTCTTTTCTCTTTGTTTCTTTATTTCTTCTTTGCTGTCTTCTTGGTTTTCAACTGTATTGTTATTCAGGGTTACTAAGGCAGTCCCTTAGGAGTCTCAGTCCAGGCACATAACTTCATTTTGGTAGATGTGATACAATCAAGTACAAAGGAAAAAAGTCCTTAAGATTGGATAATACAGACAGGTCTATAGAGAGAAGAAACTGAAAATCAGGGTTTGGAAGGTGAGGTAATACTAAAATGAATGGAACAATAAGAAAGTTATATCAGTGTTTCAGTTTCCTTATCTGATATTTTAAACATTTTCTTCTATTTCTTTTCAAATCTATAATACTTTTTCTCTTCTGCTTCAAATTTCTTTTCTTACCTTTTGGGGATTTGTCCTTATTTTGCACTTCTGATTGCTTCTGAAGTCCTAGACATGTCCATTTCTCTGTCTGGCCATCAGTCACCAGCTCTGTGGGTGAAAGATAGAATTGCAAAGATTTTCTTCAATACTTAAAAGAAAAACAGGCCAGGAATCAATACTGCTATATAGGCATATAGCTCAGATTATTGAGATGTAAGGGTATTTACATCTGAAAGCATTCCACCATGTTCTTCTAATGAATAATGAAAGCAGATGTATAATTATTGTGGGTCTGGGTTAGCCAAATAAAATCTTTGGAGTGTATGAAACAACTACTACTTCTTCATTACTATCCTGTGTTTATTTAATGTGTTTGGGAAAAAATAGAGCACTAAAAGCTCAGAATTTTGTCTCCATTTGGAAAGTTTCTAACCTAAAGGATTTATAGATGCAGACTATTGACACAATTATTGTATAAATTCCAAATAAGTTCGATACAGAAGTCTTTCAACACTGGAGATACTGCATTTTAGTAAAATGTTATGAAGCTTATCCATGTTTATGCCCCTAAAGTTTAGGTCTTCAGTCCAAGTTAATGAGTTAGGACCTTTTCTTGTCAGTGATTTATTCCATGTATCAGAGGAATTGCTTTTTAGGGAGGCTTGTCTCATCTGATTGACTACAGGAAAAGCTTCAGCCTAGCAGGCTAAAAACCTAAAATCAAAGGACTAAAAGTTATCTAAAGTGAATCCCATCCTGTGTTATGAAAGTATAAGAAAATCTCTTTCTGGTTAAGACAGGACATTTACATAATTTTTTTTGTTTGTTATGATTTAACAGTTATTGAGGAAGTACTGACCAAAATGACAACACCACTAAAATAATTGCACAGTCCATTGAAGGTGAGACACTAACCCATTCTCAGTGATGCAACCAAGAAGAAACATCGATGTTGGAAAAGGATGTTTGTTGTGCTTTTGAAAGAATTTATAACCATCCTCATTAATACATCTATAAACTAAATAAAAATGTAGACTTTGAATTAAGAGAGTGGATGAAATAGAATATTTTACCCTGTTTTGCTGTCAAATGTAAAGCACGGTTTTGCCGTAGACTTTTTTTGTTTGTTCTGTAATTTTATTTTATTTGTCAAAGAGCAATATGCTCTGTTGCATTATACTTGGGAAGCTCTACCCAAAAATCTGTCTGAGTCCAAAACATTAACATCTTTGAAAACCCATCTTAGAACTAATCTCAGGTCCAATGACCAAGAAAAATTATTAAGTAGGACATAGGCTGTGGTGGTTGTTAAAAGTATGTAACTGGCTTACTTTTCACACTGCGTGTACCTTTTTGTGGAGTTTTCTGCCCTTTCTTGAAATTCTTTGGATGCAAGCAAACTCTATTTCATATAGTTGTATTAACAGGGCATAAAGTGATAAAGTTTTATGCTGCTTAAAGTTGGGAGCCATTTCACATCCAACAGTTCAGATACACCAAGGAGATATGCTGAATCCATCTGCTCATAGTTATCAGTAGTAAGAATAGAGAAAGATCATCATAATAATTGGTCACAGCATAATGATGAGCCATCAGCAGAACATGGTCATAAAAAAATAACCACAATATTTTCAGTAGAAATAGAGAAGCACTTGCACCATATATATTCCAGTGAAACCTCATCTGTATTCAGTTCTGATTACCCATATTACAGAAAAATACGTCAAACTGGAATAGATGCTACTTGAATGTTCACAGGAGTGGAAAGTCAAGCCTAATAGATGGCATGACAAATACTCAGATGTTTCACTCTATAAAATGAAGAGTAACAGTGAGAATGCTTTCTCTCTTTAAAAATGAGAAATAAAATCAACAAATAAGAGTAATTTAGGTTCAAGAGCCGTACTGGTACAAGAACAAATCAATATAAACTGCTCAAGAACACAATCTGGATAAAAATTAGAACATCCCCAAACATATAAGAAATAAAGATCTGGAACATTCTCTCACTGGGGAGTCTGACG
The DNA here is from genome assembly GCF_009769625.2 of Cygnus olor. NCBI lineage: Eukaryota > Metazoa > Chordata > Aves > Anseriformes > Anatidae > Cygnus > Cygnus olor. The sequence continues at coordinate 11,977,778 of NC_049171.1, forward strand.
GGCAAAAATAAGATTGTTTTGGAGTGGGTTTTAATCACTTCATGAAAATGATTGTATAGAGGATTGCCTGTAATAGGGGAAGAGAAAGTACATGGATTTATGGACTCATAAACTTCTTCCCAGACCTGAGACTTTCAGGACACTACTGCAAGTAAATGTGGAAATCAACTAAATCAAAATAGCAGCATTTAACGTTTGCATAAAGGAAGCTGTGAATGGTTATCCTGATCGAAAACCCTTTTAATACTGTCTCTATTTTCTGACAGTGATTAGAATCTGATGCTTTAAGAACTGCTTCCTTTAGAAACAAACATATATTTATATGTCCAGTTTGAATATAGAAATACTAGATGAACACAGATGCAAGGAGTGCATCTGATGAAGCTGGGATTACCAAAGTAAAAACAGATGGGCCAATTATAAATCAGCTGTGGAGCAACCTGATTGCTTAATGGAAAGATATATGAAATCCACAGCAAGTTTAGGTTTAATGGCACTGTAGCACCTCCTTGTACAAATGAAATAAATGTACAGGACCTGGTAAAATACATATCTGCATGAATTATGAAGTTTCTAATACAGTACCAAAACCTGATATCTTTGACCCCTAAAGGTATATGAATATTTGCTGGACGATCCTTATAACACTCAGATTTTTCCAGATATGTGAGTTAAAGTAGTTGCAGCAGAATCTGTTATTTTATTAATACTTTCTTGAACACCAGCCACTGCTCTTTGCCTTGGAAGAGGAAAAAACAACACTCATTGCCTTACAGAGCTGAAGACATTCAAAGCTCATAGTGCTTTCTCAAAAGAAATCAGCTTAACATCACTGTTGATTTCCAGTCCTGTGCTCTAAAGAGACTGCAAAGGACTTTAAAGCAAACTGCTTTACAGGATTCACTCGCTACTTGGAGGAGCTCTAAAAGCAGTCCTGGGACATCCAGTGGACTAAGCTGTAGCATTATCAGGCTGACAAATAGGTTTAAGAGCTTCATCTGTACTTCTACACAGCGCTTCTATGTTAGAGTGCTGCTCTTTAATTTAAAAATAACATTGGAACATAAAAATAACATTCCCTTTAACTTATGTAAAATAAAATCTTATTGCTAAGCTTAACATAATTTTATTCTTAAGCCATAGGAGTCCTGTCTATAATATGTCTAAATTCTGGAATAGCATATGTTGCTTATGGTATGGCAATTGTACTTTAAAAAAAAAAAAAAAAAAAAAAAAAACGAGTCAAGCCACTACTTGACAACTTTTCCACTTGCTTTTCATCTGCTGTTAGAGTCAGAACTCTCTTGATAGTCTTGCTTGTGCTGGGTAATATCAGAAAGTTAGGTTTGCAAATGGACCAGCAATTTCAGCACAGTAACACAGCTATTTTATGAACGGGCAAGGATATGAAAAATCTAAACCATAATTTTCAGGCCTCTCTCACAGTTGCATGCCATGCTCAAATCACAAGTACCTCACTTTGGCGTTCTGACTGCACCCATGTTGTCTAAGCTTGAGAAAGGTGTAAACCACTCTCTCTATTCTTCAGGTTGCCAGATCCTGCCTCTCTGCAGTAACTGGCAGAAGTGGTCCAAACACCTATTGTGCTGAAAATGCATTGTCTGATGATCTGTTGAAAGCAGCAATATGCCATCTCCATACATGATCTCTCTCCCATGTCAAAACAGCCCACCTCCTCTCCTTGTGTCTGGTTGTGCCAGCACTAATTAAGCACTGCAAAAATATGTGTTTCTTTCTAATGGTGGTGCAGTTGGCCAAATCATTCCCTGACATTGTCCCATAAATAGTTGAAATGATGCTTCTATGGAGGCAGCACCTTGTAGCATGTGGAAATAAAGGTTTGACCAGAGCATGGGAGCCAAGCGGGGAAGACATTAAGGCAATGCTGCCACAGTGGTCAATGAATAGTCAAACCATAGCCTAATCTGAAAGCTGTTAAACAAGTTTTCTAACTAAGCTACACTAAAAGGACCCCTGAACTCCACAAGAACCTCTAATTTTGCATACATTCTACAATCTAATGAATGAAATTACAGCTAGAACATGTACAGAGAAAGATAATTGGACATGTGATACTAATCTTGTCCTAGTTGGTCTTTACTAGTTTCAAAAGACCTATTCCTAATTTTCTATGATGAGAGTAAGCTCATAATCTAATTGTTATTTGATAAGTTGTTGTTTCTTCAAAAAAGAATGAGTTTTAATTGCTCATTTTGAAATAGAGGCAAAATGAACTTAGCATTTTCAATACAATTTTCAATACAAAATACTGAGCTTTCATAAGAAACCAGTAGGGATCAATTTCTGAATTTTTTATTAGACTCAATGAAATGTTATCAAATAAGTCTTTTCTGTCAGCAAAGTGAAATTAAGAAGCAAAACTTATCATATACATCAAGTTGAACAGGTCAAATCAAAACGGGCTTCAGAGAGGATTTGTTGTTATGCCTGAGTGGCTCATAGCTGTTCTGCTTAGTGTCAGGTAAAGGTGACTTCCACACCCCTAATCCATCCTGGTTTGCAGAATCACTCTGACTCTTTCAACTCTAATTGCCAATTACCGTAGATTAAATCCTCTCAGCAAGATGACAGCAATATCAATATTGCAACTTGCCACAACTAACTGCCAATCTACTGAACGTCCATATAACTTTGAAATGCTGGAAGCATTGGCATTCTGTCAGCTGCTGTGGTACCTTGTGGCAGCCAGGCTTCAGTTGTTAAATATCTCCTGTTCTTCTCCATGGCCTGAAGCCTCTTGCCATGCAATATCTTCCAGGATGGGGGGTAGGCTGTTACCCACTGAGATACCAGAGTGTGTTCCGGACAGGGAGGTCTGGCAGGGAAATTTGGCTTTCAGTGGAGAGCAGTGACATGAGACATTCAGTCTATAATCTTCTGATGGTACCACAGAATCTCAAGAGGTTTCAGCCCAGCAAGCTGAAGCAAAGCCCCCAGATATTTCCAGAGTGAATTTCTGAGGAACTTTCTCTTCTGCTAGCTATTTCATTATTTCTTACTTCTACTCTTTATCTCTACTTATTGCCAGGAAATATTTTTTGTTTTTGACTGGTATTGATGAATGTTCAATGTAATTTATTGTTGAATCAACAGGACTATAGGAAACACCAAAAAGGTGTTAGCAGTATCTCCTTATGCCACAAGTTTGTCTTCTTTGTAAAATACTTAATCTAAGGCCAATTTTCCCTACAGTTACCAAAGGCTATATAAATACAGACTGATTATATTTAAAATAATGCAGCTACAGTAAAGCACAAGTGGTCTTCCATGTTTATATTGTCTTTCTTGTGCACATATTCTGTAGTGTACGAGCAGTTTACAAACTTCTTTGTATCTTGCCTAACACTTCTATGAAGCATTATTAACCCTGTTTTATGAATGGAAGACACAGATGCAGATGTTTTATGAGACTTCCAAAAAACATTTGGAAACTTTGAAGTAGACAGTCCTAATCTACGAGAGACTGATTGGTATTTCTTCACACAATTCATCACACAAAATGGGGATATACCAAGTGACCATCTCCATATCTTTCATGGTCCTAAATAAAGATCATTCATCATTGGACTCTTTATGGTTAGAATCTGTTTCCACAGAAGACATTATTTCTGGCAAAAAGCCAGGGCTGTCCCCAAACCATTATGAAAAGTGCTGTGAGACCTTTAACTTAACATTGGATGCCTGTCAGTTCTGGTAGAGATGTGTCATCTGAATTTGAACTTATCTTCTTCCCCAGAGGCAATAAGACGTTCTACCTGCAGAGCAAAATAGATAAACACTGATGTAATTGAATACATTTCCAAATATCTAAATAAACCAATCAATAAAACTAAAAAATAAACTTCAATGTTTACAGTGTGCTGGGAACACAGAGAACTTCCTCCTCCAAGCTTGGAGAACCTTCTCTACAGGTCACTGAAATCAAATACGATCAAGTTATTATCCATTCAAGACTACAGCACAAAAATGTTGAGATGTCAATAAACAAGCATAGAACTGTATTTAAATAAATTACAATTAGATTTACAAATTAGATTTTCTAAGGATACCTGCAAAGATCACTCTTCTCTTGGTTCTATATCACTTCATTTGGACTGCTAATAAGACTATTGGAATATGGAATTACTTGAACAGACAGAAAAAAACTGTTTATTTGCTGGAGATGACATGATATTTTCACTTGCTATTTCTGTTGCTACATATTCTAATTTGGACTGGTGTGTGGACTTGCACCAAAGAAAATTTACTTCTTCCTTATAACACCGAAGACTTACTTTTAGATAAATAAATGATGTTGTAGGATATTGTACACGTTATATAAATAAGAGAACATATAGGATTACAAATGAGTAAAATAGTGACTATAAAACTAGAGAAATATTTGAAGTGGCCAAAGAAAAGTAGTCTGTATGCCTGTAGGAAGAGAAGAAGCATGGCTTCTGACCATAGGCCTGAGTGTTTCAGGTTCTTCAGGGTCACAGGAAACATCACTGAAACTAAAGATGAGCTAAAAATACAAGAAGATTATATCTGTGTGACCTATCTGCATGGCAGGATCTAGTTTATGTGTCCATTACTTTAAGGGATATAAATGTGCAATAGCAACTTCAAATACAGGCAAAGGGAGAGAATGTGAGCAAAGACTAAAATCTCTTGTTTATATTTGAAACAGAACTAGATCACAGATTGTATTTTCAATTTAAGAACAAGTAATTCTTTCCTTGTTTATTACAGACGTCAAGTATCCATATATAACAACATATAGACAAAGACAGGGTTATACAGGGGCAGCAATTATTAATGGACATCATGGAATGACAAATAAAGAGCTAGCTCTAAAATGGTATTCATTGCACACAGATGTCTGGACCATGGGCAGATGTCTTGAATTGTCTACACAAAGCGCTTTTGTACTATCACAGTAATCTAAATTGCTTTGCATTTGGTTCCAGACATTTCCACAGATTGTTCTCCACTGCACATAAATTCCTACTCTGAAATTCTAACTGGACTTTAAGGGCTAGATTACTTCCTGGTATAATTCTTTGGCTTAGTTTGTCTTAGTTTTATTGAGCCAAGTTGATGCAGCCAAACTTTCAAAATGGTACTCCCAATTATAGGAAATCTCATACCTAACTCCATAGGTTATGGTCCTGGTTCAGAAGAGGGCTTCCACTGCCCTTGAAACACCATGCTGAAGGGGATAACACAGTAAGCACAAGCAGGAAGAAGGTGGGGTGGAAGCATGGCTTCTTGTGTGCTCTGTGTGCAAACCACCACATACTTCACAACTCAGTATGCTCATGGTTGACACTCCTTGTGGGGAGGCTTGCTTCAAGTCTCCTTCTGGACCCTTTTCAGAGAAGAAAGGACTATCATAGCATGACTTAAAAAAAACTTTAACTCAGGACATTTGTCCTCTTAAACCTGTTGGTCCCCGATTTTATCTGTGAGTTGCCAGCTAAAATGAAAATAATTACTGCCCCTAAACATGGGAGAGCCCCGGGGAAGCCACCCATGCCACCCATCTCTGAGACAGATGGCTTCCTGACTCTCTGGGGATCTTAGCCATACTGTACTCCCAGAGCAGGACTGTGCCTAGCTGAAAATCAAGTCAGTGATTATTTAGGAAATCATTCATATCCCCAGAGGAGTCATATCTTGCAGCACAGACAGCCCAGACTAAGTTGCTGAGTTCTAGTTAATGGCTTCATTCTGTCTAATGTGTCTGTTCTTGCAGATATTGCTTACAGATAAAGTGTGTGTTTTCTGTCTTCCCATTTATTTATTTTTTTTTTCATGGAAAATATTTGAATTAGCTGAGCATATAAACACACCGTCTAGGAACAGATTCATGGGAGAAGGAGGATATAGAGTGAGACAGATAGGATAGTTCATTTAATAACTATTATTCTGTATTGTAACCCTGCGAAGAAAATGAATAATAAATTTTCCAGTGGACATTTTACAAGGGTCACTTTACAAGAGTGAGACTGCAAAATCTCTCTGTTTTATTCTTCCTATTAGCAACGAGTTATCTCTCAGTTTTATTCTTCCTATTAGCAATGAGTTATCTATCACCTAATCTGAGAAACACTGTGACTTGAATTTCATTTCTTATGCATTTTTTCCTTCAAAATATGCAAAATAGTTTTCAAAGTAAAGTTGAGATATAGCCATACTAGATTGTGCAGACTTCCTTTCTTTTCCTGATACAATGGTCATGACACTACATGATCTGACCCTACCACTCAGTTACTACTTGTTGTGGGAGAACGATCAGTTACCAGAAAAAAACCTGGAAATATGAAGACATGCTGATCCTAGTAAATTAAAGAGCACATACTTCCACACAACTGTTAGCCATGAAAGTGTGTCAAATACTACATAATTTCTTCCTCTTCTTACCCTGATGCAAATGAAAAGTCCAGAAGGAAAATTTTGTCATCCTTGGCATTTTTGGCCATAGAGTTTGAGTAAAGTCTTATTGATTTCAAAATTCTTTAGAAATTAGAACTGTGACAGAAAAACAACTTCTTTCTTTTTACTTAAGTCAGTTGTTAACTTTGGTTTGACTATAAATCTCTCTATATAAATTATATAAATAATCTTGGATTTATTTGTGTTATTTTATTGCCCAGAGTCATAATTATGGTCCAAGACATGCTACGTAACAAAAGAAATTCAAACAAAGAAACAAACAAGCCAGAAAATTTAAGGTATCTATGAATTAATCTACAATTGCCTGGTAAAAAGCAGAAAAACAAGAAAACAAGCAGACAGTGTCCGTGCAGGTAAAATAAATGGGTAATGCTTTCAGTACTGCTGTGATAAGGCTGAGTTTTAGCAGGACCACTGTAATTCTCCTTCCTCTTCAGCATGTGGTTGCTAGTTGCCATGACCCTGCTGAAACTGCAAAAACTAAACAAGACACCGCCAGGATGCTGCATTGCCCCATAACCTCAACATGCATGTAAGTATTGGTAGGCTGAACAGAAATATGGCTAGAGACTGTTTGGGGTAGAAAAGCATAAGCAATCTGGACACCTACCATAGAATTGAGGTGATGGGTTTGCCAACAGTGTAGATCTGCTTTAAATGTCGGGTAGAGCCCATGCAGTCTAGAGGAAATCTCAGGTACTTCCCTAGTGGTGCTTAAAATCAGGTTCTGGAAAAGTGTAATAACCTTTTTGTAATATTGTAAAATAATAACTGCACAGAGAAATTAGGCATAATTTTAATGGCCACCTATCCAGCAATAATAAACACAGTGTGCTATGCAATACCGAAGTGCTGACTTCCTGATCTTGGTTCTATTTATTATTACAATCCATAGTGGATACTTTATAAATAACGGTGTTTTTCAGAAAACAAAACAAAAGTAAAGTTGAAAATTCATCAGATAGGAGTATTTCAAAAGGAAATAATGGGAAAACAAGCTAGCTGGGGATTAAACTTGTTTCTGGGGTAAAAAAGAGTATCTTGGAACATGGTAAACTTTGTTTTTACTTTTTCTTTTTTTTATATATATATACTTTTAAAGATGCAGGAGTGGTGCAGTAAGGTTAGCTGTAATAAATAACTTCAGCATTGATGTATATGTTTGCCTAAAACGACCTTGGTGTAACATTTTTTAGATTTAAGAACAAACACTGAATAAAAGTTGAAAAGGTGCAGCTGGCTGGCAGAGCAGGGAAGAGCATCCCGATAGGAGGGTGTCAGGCTCCCTCTCCAGGACATTGTTGTCAACTACGATTCCTTCATCTGTACTCTCCTATGCCTTCGGATGTGCAGAGGAATGAGCAAAACCAGACTGTCACAGACATAAGCTTAGGACAAAAAGATCCCCAATATAAAGAGTCTAAACATGAGGTATATAACTGAGAGACTCCTTCAGATTTGACCACTCAATGGTGGCATGCACTGATGCACACAAAGTGAAAATTCATTTTTCCTGGTAAAGTTGTTAGAAAACACAGAAAGAAAAAATGGAAATACTGCTCAAAGAAATAGGGAAACCAAAGAAATGTTTTGGCCATGAAAGGAAAGAAATGAGAATTGCCACGGGGGAACTCTGTTTCTGACTGTTAAGGATCTATTTGCACAGAATAACTGACAATTGGACTAAATGATGATCAAGACAAGGAATACTGATTTTTGCACCCTTTATTATATACAGTAATAAAACAATATTGGATCTATTATTGTTTATGCTATTAATTTTGCTATAACTACCCACAAACAACGCTCAGCTCAATACTTACAGAAAAAGTAAACAGACACAACACCAACACCTTCACTCACTAAGTGACCTGACCATATGCTGGCCATCAACATCTCAGCTCATCAGCCCCATGAGTATGATGGTCCCATGCATCACCCATGGTTGTATAATCCATGTTAATTATGTATATTGTATTAACCCATGTTAATAATGGTGGGAAGCCATCGCTGATTTGGACCCAGGGCCACAGGATTAACTTCTCTGCATTGAGGAAGCAGCAAAGGCAGGGTGTTTACCTCTGATCTGCTTGTATTCAGAGCAGATCTCTTACTTTCCCACAATTTTGGAGAAAGTTTTCCTGAAATGTTTAGTGGGTGACATTGGTATTAGGGCGATGGTTGGACCAGATTATCTTGAAGGTCTTTTCCAACCTTAATAATTCTATGAATCTATGAAATTGGCTGGCCATGACTAGTAAGGATCATTTCTGGTCTAGTGTCCCACAGGCCACCCAATCAGACACTTCTTCAGTTGGTTTGAGATGTCTAGCAGTCTCCAGCATATGTCACCTTCAACATTAGTTGTAATCAACTACCTCAAAGGTCAACAGTTTCTTCCTTTCTTATTACACCACTTGCCCTAAAGCTGCAGGTCACACATCAGCCTGTGAAACACTTCAGCTCTCCAGGGAAGTTCATAGACACTTCTCTACATGGAGAAACAAAGATAACACAGAAACAATGAATTGCCACATGCTTTACCAGAACAGCACCATTTATCCTACTGATTGCACACAACAACAACCTGCTGGTCAGGAGTTGATGGGATGTGAATAGGGGCAGATTTAATCAGTAAAGCAAATGAGCAGGTGACATGAATTACCAGTTTGTAGCTAGAAGGGTAAACAGCTGAAAATGGGTTTCATCACTATAAAAGTGACAGCCTTTCCACATAACTCAAATTTTTGAGAAGATAAAAAGGCTTTAGTTTTTATGGAAACTTGATGAAGGAGGCTTGTATTTCTATGTAGCTATAAGGGGAAAAGCAACACAGGCAAACAAATGCATAATGGAGCTGGGTCTGGTGCTGAGGTGAGAATTTCATGGTGGTTAATGCTAAATTATCTTTCTAAAAGTATCAGATATGTTAACTTCTCTATTTTACTGTGACTAACATTCCAGTGGTAACCAAGGAATTCCCATTTTGCAGTTTCTAAATCTAGATTTGTAGTTGTAACATCCAGATTGGAACTTCTGAATGCAAAAATCAGTTAGCAAGCTGTTAGCTTGTTTAACTGTTTAGCTTGATTAGCTGTTGCTAATCCTTGTTTTCTCATACAGGTTATTAGTGATAGGGATATCCATTTCTGAAACACGGACACAAGGGAGACCAGGTAAAACTGCTGTGAACTGTCTTCACATAGAAATGTTTAGCTTTTTTTTTTTTTTTTTATTATAGGCAGTGATGTGTGCATTTCAGGTTTGTTTGTTGTTTTTTTTTGTTTTTTGTGTTTTTTTGGTTGTGGATTATTTGATTATTTCCTTTCAGTAGGTTGGAGGGGGATTTTTTGGTTTTGTTTTGCTTTATTCCAATTAAGATGTTCAGCTTGGGGCAGCCGATTTAGTGGTTTCTTGAACCTCTTTCACAATCCTGTTTCTGTTGCTGGCTGCTGCAGATAGCAGTGCCAGGTCGCCAGGCATGGTTACTATCAGAACACTGACTTCATGGCTATGTTTTCTCTTGAAAGTGCTTCTTATTTTGTCAGTTTGTTTTTTTATATATATATATATATATGTATCCTCTAACATCCCTTGACCAGAGATTCTGAAATATAACTATTATGATATTGTTATTTACGAAGTAGAATGGGAAGTTAAAAGTTTCTCTTTATGTTACCTTTAATTCTCTACTTACTGGCTTTTAACACAGGACCCATGAGTTCAGAGTGCTTGGAGAACTTTTTGTGTATAACACTGAGGGCAGAATACTTTGAGGGCAAGTACTTATCTTTTTCTGCTGTTGGTAAGTTGATGCAGAAGATCCTGGAGACAGAAATGCACAAGGTGATGTCTTTAAAATCCTTTGAGGTCTTCCTATACTAAAATTCCCTGGATCTCATGAAGTGTGTAGAGCTGTTGGAAGTATGTTGCACCTCATTATTATTATTATTTTTTAAAATGCCTTTATTTTTGTATAACCTATTCTTTAGCTTTATTAAGTTATAATTTAGCTATATCAAGTCTAATCATGGCTGTCTTTGCACTCAAACTAAAATGTACCATGTAGGAAGATATGGTAGTTGTTAGACATTTTAGTGGATTTCCCTCCTGGTAAAAATATGCCCCTATAACCACACATACTATTTGGAAAGTACAAAAGCTGAAGCTGACACTACACTACTGGTTTTGCATAGATGATTCCCCACTTTTTTGCTTATAACTAAGGGGTCTAGTGGATTGGTAAATCATCTGGGGTCTCTGACTGGAGACTTAGTAATCAATGAGTGGTATGTTTGAGTGAAAAGCACCACAGAGTGCCCTGGAAGGGTGAAATGAGTTAACTTTGGTCAATAAACATAATCAGATGTAAGATATAAAAATACTAACTCAGTCTTGAACTAGCTCTCAATGTTGGTTGTCTGACTAGATGTGATCTTTTATACTGCATCCATCTTCCTAGCACATTAAACTTGTGTCAAATTCCTCTTAATATATGTTTCTGTTTGAGCATCTTCACCCATACATCAATAGACTCTGCAATTGAAATATGTATGGCTTGAAAGTGTAAAGCAATTATTTTTGGCTTAAAGTCAATGATAATTTTGTAGCTTAAACTTAAGCTAAGCTTTAGCGTGCTTGTCATCCTGATAAGACTCCTGAAGGGTCTCCATTGGCCAGTCAGGCATTAGAGAGAAACATGAGCGTGTGCCAGCCCCAGAACTAAGCCCCTGTGTTGCGAGTTGTCATCATTAATCACCCATGACAACTTTGACGCTGATGATCTGTGTCTGGTCTGCACTTACTGGAGCTTCCTCCCTAGTCCTTTAGGATTTCATATCTTCCCATATTGTTCATTTATCATCTTCAGCCTTTCAGCTGCTATGTTTCCTGACCCAGTCTGTTTGTAGCTTTACCTTTATCGTTCTATTGATTTTGATGCATATCTTTACCTCTTTGCAACTTTATCTTAAGTTTGACCTCAAGGTATACATCTGGGACATAAAGGACCTGGGACAGCTGAACTCTAGGGGCAAGGGGAGATTGCTGAGGGAGTTTGCAGAGCAGGAATTGTGCTAATTAATACTAATCTTAACTAATTGCCTATAGATCAATCTGGCATAGCCTGGGAGCTAGATGAGGCCCTGGCATCACAGTGTGGCTATACAGTAACTTACAGCAACTGGAATAACATTGAGTTTCGTGCTTCTGCACTAAGCTGCCATTCTCATGTGGAGGTAAGTCTAATTAATATAGGCTTTTTTTTACGGTACTGATGCTGTGTATGACCTTTACACAAAAATTACCAAATGATTGGCAGGTATTAACTGAGGGGTCATAATGTCTTGAATATGTACTAGCAGAACATTTAGTTCTCAAATGTATCCAGTGATCTAAGAATACACCATGGTATTGACATTTCAATGCCCTACAGAGTAGCACAGATGAGCATATGAAGAAGCGTGTTACATATGTGTCCTAGAAGTGCAACTGCTTTCTACTTGATAAGGATAGGAAATGTATTTGTGTTGCTATGTAGATAGATACCTATATGTATATAGGCTAGTTAACCAAGGAAAAAAACAATAACATTTCAGTATGGTGGTGCTTTTCTGTGCAAAGCCTAATGGGTAGATTTTCTAAGTTAGTTTGGTTACAAGGATAGCTGATGCCCTACTGGGAAAAATCTGTAACAAATCTTTCCAATATCCATGCAGAAAGATACATTCACAGTAACTATACAAGTCAAAGCATCTCATACTCCTGATATGAAAAACGCTTCGGTTCACCTAAAAAGTGCAAGTTGTCATTATGGCCCATGGAGTCCAAGACAGCTAGTATGTGAAACTAACTATATGGAGGTAAGCACTGGAAGATTTCATCTTTGGAAACAGATTAGATATTAGGAATGGGAATTGGAACAGAGTTTGAACATCATGCTATGAAAGACTTTACTGGTGAAGCCACAGCAGCATCTTGAGCTTAGTGATGTATTTGTTATGTTTTCTATAGACTTCTGAATAGTGTTAATAGCCAATAAAGTTGTGAAATAATATTCAAAAGATTAAGCTAACAGATTGAACTAGCTGAATGGTGTCTCAACAAATGCTGAGATAACAAAGCTTTCTTCAGAAAGTACATCTACTGAACTTTCTGGGGAGAACTGTAGAGAGGGAAGAACAATTCCTCTTTGAAGAGGACCTGGGTGTAAGAATGAAGCCCTCGCTTTAACTGGAAGTGAAAATGCTGAAACTAGAAAATTGATATGTTTTAAAAAAAAGAAAGCTGAAATGAAGCTGACTATGGATAATACACTATTATGGCATAAAATATCATGAATTCTTGACTTGAGGGGAATGAAAAATCTCCCTTTGCGAAATGCTAGTCTCCATTCTTCTCAGTCTCCTACTGTCCTGAAAGTACTGAAAAAGACTTGAGATGTTCAAGGCAAGGGGGTTGATGGTGACGCTCTTTTCCTTAGATTGGCTTTTTTTGTTCAGGTTTCTGTTAGGAGGGATGTTCCAAAGACTGTAAAGGACTTCATTCAAGATGAACCTGAAGACTGGACTCTTGTCTTTCCAGAGGTAAATAAAATTGCAGGTTTTCTTCCTAATAAGAGCTAGTGCTACTTCCAACACAACCATCCTTCTATGTCCACACAGTATAAATTGTCCTTTCAAAAACTACATTTAAGTAGGAAGAGCAGAACTTCTTTACAAACTGGTTTTAGAATAGAGGTTTTATATATATTAGAAATACAGGCAGCTGTTAGCCTTATCCCCAAGGAAGAAGGGGAGATCTATTTCTCAGACAACCTAAAAATCAAGCCTTCCCCAGGCAAAAGGGTACGCAACAAAAATTCTAAGAACCCGCGGCCCAAGAATGAACTCCAGATTGCCTTTTTTTCTTCTTGGGCCCTATATTTTCAGTGTAGTGTTGTAGTTAATCTCCTGCCCCATAATTTATCTCGGTACAGGAAGGGACATCTACATTTTTTTTCAGTACAATATCTGTTTTAATATGGAAAGCTTTCTGTGTGAGAGGCTGAGCAGGGCAAAGCTTGAGGAGTATCACAGTAGTATTCACAGTAAGTCAACAAAACTTCTGTGTAGTTCAATACATAAAAAATCATCCAATATAGTAAATAAGTCACTTTGAACAGCTTGTTTAAACTGTTAATGAATTTCTATGAGCAGGCTAAATCAGGAGAAGCCTCAATATGGCAAATAGTGTTTCATCAACCAGAAGAGAAAAGGGCTCTGCTTGTGAGTGATGCTTGGAGTGCTGGCTATGGACTCAACATCACAGACACCAGGATTCTGCTGCGAGTACCATATAATGCTGCACAAACTCAGCTGGTAAAGGTCGGTACACTCAATCTAACCTAACAAGTTGTCAGATTATATAGGTCTAACTAGATCTCTTCCTGCAGGCTCAGGGAATTACTTTTTCTACAGTGAGATCAAGTACATTTTACAAACAGCAGTGGATGATCCTGATGGTGGATACTGCTGTGGTGTGTCCTGTAGGTAAGGAATGTGGTACCTCACCCCAATGTTTAAATGTACAGGGAACGTCTGGTAACTACTGTAATGACCTGACAGCTTTCCTATCTGGTCCCTAAGATGGTGTGGACTACACTAACAAAATGATCATCTGGACTGTTCCAAAATACATTCAAGCACTCTGTACTGGAGCAACTAGCTTTAAGGATGTTCTTGTTGAAGCTGGTGTGAATCTACACAAACTCTCTGCCAAAGAAATGGCTTCCAGGAAATATGTGTTATCTAATGATTTTGATGTGATTACAATGAAGGTACCAATAGGTGCAGAAGGTGGCTATTACAAGGTTAGTTGGTTATATTGGATGGCAGGTAAATTATTTTCTGTTGTAAGCATGTGGTGGTGGTGTGTTTTGTTTTCCTGGGGAGGAATAACTTTTCATTCTCCTTATTACAAAGGAGGGGAAAAGGGAGGGGGAAGGGGAAGAAAAGGTATATCAAACATTCCAAAAACCCTGACCAAAGGGCTCTTATAAACATCACTGTGAAAACTTTTTTCTGATAAGCAGAGATGGACAGAATCCCATAAAGAACTATGATTTTTCTTTCCTCAGATTAACACAGAATTTTTGCCTTTCAATCCTGATGTCATCTTCCTTGAAGACAGTCCTAGCTGGACTATAAAACATGCATAGATTCTGTCATACTTTCTGAAAAATGTTTAAGATTGAGAACATGCCATTTGTTCTCAAGACCACATTATATCAGGATGCTTTGAGACTATGCCTCTAAATAGAGTCCCTTGGAATGAACTCAGTCCTGGGCAAATGTTATAGCTGAACTTCAAAGGAAAATGAAGGAGGAGCTATTTCACTGATTAAAAAATCCCCTGCTGTTTGGAACTACGAGGTGGGCAACAACCTTCAAAAGGTAGTCTCTTGAGTATCCTGAGAATAATATAAACTCTTAGAAAAATAGAGCCTATAATAGTGATACAGTAAGTATGACACAAGAGTGTATGATTCCTCACAGGTGCTGTTTTTTCAGACTTCCTTACCAGCATAAAAGCAGAGCCACAGAGCTCAGGAGGACGATTGTTTGGAACTGTAGCTCTAGCTGACCCTGCAGTGTTGTGATACAGCTTTTACTTTATATACATCATGTTATATTAAAGGATGCTGATTTATAAAATTCCAGACTTCTGTGAGCAGTGGACAACATGGGGCAAGATACTGCATCAACCTGTTCTTGGAACACCAGTGGGAGGATAACAAATGGGGACTAACCAAACATACCATCATCAAGGAAATAGAAACACCATTTGAACTAGTAGAACTCACTGTAACAAACAGTAAGTTTCCTAACACTGAGTTTACTGAAGGTTTTGGTACTGAGAGAAGATTGATGCTAGTATGTTCCTTTTCAGACTCAAATCTGAGTGCAAGGATAATGAATGTGACAGTGGGAATGTTCCTCCTGGATGTGGAGCTTGTGAACTTGACCATTGAGGGGGCAACTGTCACAGTACCTGAGGCTGTTCAGCATGGGTACCGAATGTATGAGATTAAATATGCTAATCAAAGCAAAGTCTATGTAATACAAGTGCCATTTGATGCACCAAGCATTAAGAAAGAGGTGTGTACTAAGAAAGAGCAGCTAATCCTGGTGTAGAAATATCACTCTGATTTTTTTATCTCAAAATGTTTTTTCAGTATGTGAGAGATGATGTAAGAACATACACACTGAATGTCACACTGGAGTTCATAATTCATCCAACAAGTGAGACCTTCTCTGTCCTCATCGTTACACTATCTGCTGTTAAAGATGCTGGTAAGCTAGTGGAACCTGTGCAAAACTGTACTTATCTGGCTATGATTTACCTGGCTATGAACTCAGCTGCTAACTGGGCGAAGTTCAGCCAGTGATGCTGTCAGCACTAAATAGTGCTATTAAACTCTGGCACCTAGCATGTTGGCTGACCCTTAGCTGTATTACAGTACTGCCCAGTGCAAGGGGATTTTGTGATGAGAACAACGTCCATCTCCACATCACTCATGGGAATGTGGACCAGAACTGGATGCCCTTCATCTCAGGCCGACACCTGACCCCAGAGGCAGCGCAGAAGTACAACTACAGCCTGAGTGATAATGGCACTCACTTGGCCATCTCTGTCCCTTTCCTTTCTTCCCTCCTGGACTATGAGGTAAGGATGCCAGTCTGTATCAACTGAAAGATGTGCTAGCTATGAGATGAACATGATCTACTATGTCCTTGTAGATAAAATGAACCTTCCAAAATAAAGCTTCCCTTTGGATAGGCTTCAAAGGATTAAAGGAGGACTCTTTTTTGTCCTTTGAAGAACACTTATTTCCCTTGGCTAATGTTGGCAGAAGTAGCCAGGAGAAAGCACTTTGCAAGTACTTAAAGGCTGAAGAACATCTTAATGGCAATTGCACAGGCAATGACACTTGTGTTGTATTGTGAATCTACTGAAGATGTTCTGCATCTGCTTCTAGGTTAAGATGAAAAATCTCCTGTGGATTTAGTTTTGGTCAAAGACCATTACCTCTGGCTTGTTATAACCTGCTCTTAGCTCTTTAGTTTTTCTAGAAGAGTAGTGGATCTTCATTTAACCTGTGATAATCCTCTCTAGGATATTCATATGTCTGGAGTACTGGCTTCACTCCATTTAACCTTGAAAGATGGAGTCACCTTTGCTAATAAGAAGGACTTCTCAATTTCCTGCAGATTTTCCCCTTCAGAGCTCATACGTATGTACGCTGCTACTGATATATTTAGCTTTTAATGCTCTTTGAGTTGTATAAGTCACACAAGCCCACGTTGTCTGAAATGTTTCTAGAGCTTATACTGGTGCAATACCTTATCTGCCTGTCAATTTTTATGCCAAGTAATATGCTACAAGAAAAGTCAACTTACAGTCTATAGGAAAAAAATCCTGTCCAGTACAATATTTGGGAAGGAAAAGAGAAAACATACTTCCTTTCACACTTCCAAAAGCATGAAACTTTGTCAAAGGGGTTTGGGGTTGTTTGGGGTGTCTTCCTGGGTGGTGCTTCTTTCTTTGGTGGGAAGATAGGCATGTGGGGGTCAGTTCATAAAAGTTCATAAATAGTCACTGAAAACCTACTCATCTGGATTGGAGGTACTGAATGTCTTGGCTAGAAAAATCTCTTTGAGAGAGATTAAGACATTCTAGGAAGAGAAAGGTGGGTGAAATGGTCACCCTAGTCTGTGTAGTGCATGCTCTACTGGTGTTAGCTTGAAGAAAATGAAGTGTAAGTACTGAAGAGTCTTATTCAAGTCTTCATCCTCATGAGCTGCTAAAAGTTGTGCAAGGAAATCCATACACAACCTCTTAGTTGTACTAACCTACAGAACAGAAGAACTGGAGTCTGAAGAACTGATTTGTACTGAAAAATGTATCTTTTTTTCTCTTTCAGAGTGCCTTCCCAATGGCACTGTGGTTATTACTGCAGTGAAACTGGTAAGACTTGCAGACCTGGACACCAGCCTCCTTGTGTTAAGTGACAGAAACTGCAAGCCCAGCCTAGTGACAGAGAAGACTGCAACTTTCAAATTCAATGTGAATACGTGTGGAACAAAAAGAAAGGTAAGTACTTAGTGATATAAAGTTTACTCTTTATTGGGATAGGTTTAGCACTAGGACTGCCAGAAGTTCAGAGCTGAGTAGAAGCTGCAAAAGGTCACAACTGATAAGTAGTCACTTTCAATATGAGGCATACCTAAGGTCCTTTTCTGAGGATATCAAATTCTGTTGGGCTGAATTTTGAAGCTTCACCTTCCTAGTTGGTGAAAGAAACTTTCAGGACCAGATGTGCTTGTTTTCTGAAACCAGCATTTAGTTTGACATCTCTGGATTGTTCAGTAACAGTCTTGAATGTGAGTTTGTGTTGCCAGTACATATTCATTGGATGTTATTCATATGTCTTATAGAAACTGGTTAGATATCGCTAATGAATACCTAAACCAACACTAGAGTGGGTTTCCTCTTTCTGCCACATACTGTTTAAAAAGGAAATAGACACAAAATAACAGAAGATCAAATCACTTCTAAATTCCACTCACAACAAATGTAGCTTACTTCTCTGAATGCTAGGCACTGGTTCTGCTAACAGAATCAACAGAATTCCTTTGTGTGTGTGTCCCAATGCACTTCTTTCTGGGGTGCTATGTCATTTGAGATATTGTTAGTTGATAAGCTACTTCTTGATAATGACTTTGCTGTTAGCTGTAGCTTGCTTTGGTTCAGAAGGTACAGGACAGTAACTTCTGGCCACTTCCAAGTGTACTCTGCTCAGAGCCATCTGCCAGTCAAGGGATGTGGAAATTTTGTAAAAAAAAAAAGTCAATTCTAAAGTAACTGTCCTGTTTGTAACAATATGTATCTTTTAGTTTAATAGCACATCTATAACATATGAGAATGAGGTAGTCTACTTCAGACTTGGAAATGATTCACCAGTATACAAGTAAGTGACATTTTGACACTTCCTAGAAGGAGGCTGTCCAAGATATTTCGGTTTCTGAAATCTAATACTAAACATCTTCCCTCAGATTAAAGTTTGTATGCTTATACACAATCAAGCAGACTGTTGATGTCAAGTATGAGACTAAGAAGAACCCATCACCCAGTATTAAGCCAGGGTTTGGCGCTCTCGACCTCTCATTGAAGCTTTTTAAAGGTAGCCTTTATGATCAAAATTTTTGGAATTGATGGGATTGAGAAGGACCTCTGGAGATCATTTTGTCCAACTCCCCTGCACAAAGAGTGACCTAAAGCAAGTTGCCCAGGACTATGTCCAGGCAGCTTTTGAATATAATCAGGGTGAACTGAAAAATCTCTTCAAGGCCTCAGAGGTTGTACCTTCAGAATGCAACACAAATAGTCAAGTATCTACAGTGGATCATACCATGTGTAGCCAAGTCTTATCGCTTTTCTGCTTGGTATGAGCATGTTAACTTCTGTGTAGTGGATGTGATGGCAGTGTTTGAAGTGTGGCAAGTGGAGAAATTACCACTGACCACAGTAACCGTAACCTCTGTCAGAAGGAAGCTACATGCATTACTGCAGTAAAATGGTAACACTGCTGGCAAAAACTTCTAACTGAAGTCTGAACAAAACCATCACCCTGGCTGGAGTGGCCATGGTGCTTTTGCTTTGTTACCTTTTTAAAAGCAGTTTTGAATGAGAGTCTGACTTAACAGGTTTTACAGAAAGAAGCTTCCCTCCTCTAGATCTTCAGAGCCAAGAAATACTGTTCAAGTCTTTGCTTTCCTTACTAGTTCTTATTTTTCTACCATCGTAGCCCTAATTGCTGACATCTCCATTTTTTTGTGCTGCTGTGATAGAGTAAATGGGGGTGGAAAGCAGAGTGACTCAGCTGGTGAATACCTACCCTGTAAAAAGGAAACTCTACCATCAATGCTCTCTTCTAGATGAGTCCTATTCTGACCCCTATCAAGAACTGGAATTTCCTGTGGTAAAATACCTGAAGGAAACACTATATTTGGAAGTAGAACTGCTCCAGCCTGCAGATCCAAGACTAGAACTAAACCTGAAAGACTGTTGGGCTACAAACTCCCAAAGTCAGGACAGCCTTCCACAGTGGCCAATCCTCATAAATGGGTAAGAAGAGCTTCCCTTCTGTGTCTGGTAACTGCTGAGCACAAAACCCCTAACCTTAGTTAGAAGGAGAGTGTAAGAGGACAGAGTTCACCTGGGAAGGATTTTTCATCCTGATTCTGTATCTGCTGCTATGCTGTGAAAGGCATGAGGGTGTTTGCACACAAGCTATGCCTTCTGGTATCAGGAGGTCACCGGGGTGGGCAGAAATATTAACTGCTAGCTAATCTTTATGAAAGAACAAGAAGTAACTACTACTACAGCTAAATACAATGGCAAAAGAAAGGGACTGTGACTGGGGGAGGCTCTATCTCTACCACTATAGCCTGAGGAAAACGGAAGTTCCTCAGTATTTCACCTCCTTGGTTTGCATAAGGACCTTGTCAAAGTGATGAAAGTGTCCTTAATCTAAACTTTCTTTCATTTTCCCAAAAAAAGGTGTGAAAACAGCAAAGACTCTCAGAGAACAGTCTTCCACAAAGTTAATTACAGCAACAGAGTAAAATTTCCTCAGCACCTGAAGAGATTTGAAGTGATGATCTTCACCTTTATAGAAGGCACAACTCCATTACAAAAGCAGGTGAGATATCTCTGGTTTGTTGTGCACTGTCAGTGGTGTCAGCGTGCATGAGCCTGGAGTAGTGCATGCAGCAAATGCTGTGGAAGATCTCAGCTGGCCCTGTGCTGCTGGGGGCTGTTAGCCACCTCCTTGAAGGCTTAACACTATAGGAGTAACAAATAGAGACTAGTGACTCACTAGCATTTACTTCATCTCATTTGGAATCAGTATGCACCCAATATTTGCCAAATAAGACTCCCTGTACACAGTACACATACTTTTACCTTGTAGCTGTATTTCCACTGCAGCGTGGTGATCTGCAGCACTATGCCACAGCCTTCCGACTTCCTTTGTCAGAGGAGATGCAATCCTGGGAAACATAGACGTGGTAAGAAAAACATTTCTCAAGTCATTCCTGAAGCTTGCTCAGCAACACAGCATATGCTCTCAGGAGCTTTGTCAGATGACAGACTCCTAGTCTTAGTGTGTGCTGTACAGAATATTAAAAGCTGAAATGTCTCATTAGACCGCAGTACAGAACCACAACTGCATGGGCAAGCATCATCTGGGGCAGTGCTTATTAGGAAGGAAAACACGACCAGCAGAGGTAGGTATTGCTTTTAGATCACATTACTGATATACCAAATGTACTGCTCTTGTAACATAAAAGGCTTCTGTGCATTTCTCTCCTCTCTGTAGGTGAATACACTCTCTCTTGACAGACTAAACAAGAACTGTTTAGTTTTATGAATCTGCAATTAAATGGCCTATGCAAATGCAGTCTGCCCAGACTTTCGATTAAGGACACTGCAAAAATATCTTCTTGGAAAATACATTCAGTGTCTGCTGATGTAAGGGTTAACTAACCAAGTACAGCTGAATCTGTCTTAGTCAACTTTAATGTGTTGCTCTCTTGTGTTCCTCTAGAGTCTAGTAGTCTTGATCTTTGTGTGACTTGCATTTGACCTAGTGTTCTCAGCTAATGTGTCTGAAATTTGTCTAGCCGCTTTGCAATTGGAAGCATCTGTTTTGGTGTAGAGGGGGAAAGGTAGCAGCAGATGTAATGTCAACTGCAAATCATTTGTTATTACATCTTTTTTTAAAGTTTTAAGATGAATCAAGTGTTGCAGGGACTTCAATGTCAGTAAGTCTTTTTTTCTGAAGCATTTTCTGAAGCAAATGGTAATAAATATATTTGATCTTGTAGTGGCAACTGTCAGAAAAAAGTAAGCTGTGGATTTCACTGGAGGGTTGTGGCTCTGCAATGTCAAGTTGCCTCCCTTGGTTGTGGGGTAAATCAGTCACAGGTAGCATTAGTAACTCTGCTTAGAGTAATCTGCCACCCTAAAGGAAAAAAGCTTTTAGTGGAGGTGTATAGCAGTAATGATAATACATGGACTTCACCTATGAAGTGTTTAGGATTTTTCCTTATTAGAAGACATGATATGTAGGCACTCCTGTCAGATAATCCTGTCCTTTCTTTTTTTAATGGGTAGAAAATTTCTTGATTTATTTGCATCTGAGTAGTGATATGAAGTTTGGATTCATTACTGTGTTTTCCTGTTCTAAGGAAAGATTGCATAGCATGAATCATTGCTTAGGGCCAAAGACACAATGGGTGTACAATGTTTACTTTTTAACTTTATATTAAATGGAATTCTACTACAAGGAATTGCTGTGAAAGGTACCTTGAGCAAGTAAACGAAATTATTCCATGAATCTATTTGTACCTTGTGAAGAAAAACACAAAGATTTGTAGCTCTGCTGTTATACCTGTACAGAGATCCCATTAAACAGCTTATGCTATAATCTCAAGATCATGTTTAAAAGTCTTCTCCATCCTCTAGTTGCCTGCTAAGTATATCTGTAGTTGATTTGTTTATTTTTCTTTCTGGAAAAAAAAAACTGTGGGCTTCATGAGTGACAAAAAGTCCCTAGCTGTGCCTCAGGACTGTCCTCCAGTAGAGGAGGCTACAATACTAAATTAGTCTTCTTTCTGCTCTGGTTGGTGAAGACTAAAGTTATGGAGCTATGATATTGAGGAATGAGATGTGTCAGCAAGGAAATGAAAGGAAAATGCAAAACTTGTAAGCCTGATGAGACTTGACAGGCCAGTGATTTTTGTGCTTACTGCTTTCCCCTACATTAATTGAATGGATTAAGCACCAGCTATTCCTCAGTCTGTGGGCATAAGTTATTGAGAATTCACAGGACACATCTGTAATAGCCTGCTAGGGCTTTGCACCTAACAGAACACAAGTATAGCCACTTTAAGTGGTATGACAACTTCCCTGTATGTCTTATATCATGCTGTCTCCCAAGAAATGAGCCTGGCATGCAGTGTTTCCCCTGGATAGAGGACCTGCAGCTTTCATCTGCCAGTGATCTACCAGCACAGCGTGGGCTGCCTTGGGTAGCCTAAGCCGCCTTCTCCCCTCTTACAGCTGTGCAGGGGTGGGGAGGAAAAATGTAACAGCCAGGAACAGATGTGAGAACCACGCATGAGGAAGGGGCAGCCTATTGTGAACTCTGCCCTTGATGTGGTTTCCTGAGTTTGAAACTTCTCTTCAAACCAAGACTCAAGGGTGAAATTGTTTAATATAAATGCAGTATTTAAAGTCTTTCATCTATGGGGATGTGTTCCCTCACCCTGGATTAGGTGATATCTCAAGATTCTCCTTATTGACAGTGATATAAGAGCTGTAAAAAAGCTATTTAACTCTTTCTCTGCTCTTTAGTCTTTCTAAAAATTGTTCATTCTCAATTTGCAAAATGAGAATTCTTAATATATGATAGTCCTTTATTTTCTTCACTGATAATTCAAGGAAACTTCTTTCCAAACTTCTTTCCATGGCTGAACTAAGATTCATGTAAACCTTGTCAGACTTTACAACAGTATGTGAGACAATTCATTTCAATATCAGCAAAATATTTTTAACGACAATGTGACAGTAGTACTTTGTATACCTTAGAGGTCTGGTTATACTAAAATTCAGTAAGCACCTTCCTGGTTTTATATATTTTTAAAAAATCCTCCTGAAGTGTTGAATCAACACCTCTTTGCCTTTTAAGTGGATATTTTATGACCACATGCTTTTCCTTCCGGTATTTGGGATGTTATTTTTATATCCCTGTTAACACAAGTTGAAAGGAGATCAATCTTCTTTGTTTATGCTTAATGTCTCCTACAATTTCAACAGGTGAATGATAAAAATCTAAAGGGAAAGAAGTCTTGTGTGATTTGTTTTTCTAAGAAAATAGAAACAATAATGGAATTCTACTGCAGACAGATATTTCCACTTGAAAAAATGGTGATAAGTCGGTGTTATAATTAGCCACACTGTATCTGGCTGTTGATAGAAATGGTTATAACTTACTCTACTGTAACTTTGACCTAGTTAGTGTTTTTAAAACTAGGTGCTGCTTTAGTCCCTTAGAACAACAACAACTTACTATTAACTAAATATTGGAAGATTAAGAAAAGCAACACTTGTTCTCTGACCCAATTCACTTTGGTACACTTGTTTTGCTTTTTATTTTAAATCTTAGTGTCTTCAGCAGAAGAGTAAATGTCATGAACATATATCAACAGGAAAATATGTCCTGAGAGTGAGCTAATGATGTGGGAGGCTTTGGTTCAAGTTTTTTTTCTACCTGATAGTCTTTCTTCGGTCAGTCTTCAGATTGTCATTTCCTTACAGATTCTACTTCCATTTGGGCATGCAAGTCCAGAAACACTGAAGCACCGCACTAAGCACATTGACAAATCCTAGGCAGGTTCCTACCTTAAATGTTTCAAAGCATAAGTAAGCTGTATCAGTCTCCTTACAGTACTTGGTGTAGTGATAAGAGAACAAGCCCTAGGCTCATCTTGTGTAAAGAAGCAAAACGGCAGAAGCTTAACCAGGGAGGGTTTTCAGATGGACTCAGACTCAATTTTTCTAACTCATGGCAGCAAAGCTGCTTTATTGGGAACTGGGTCTCTTCTCTATGATTAAGTTTTGTATCTGTTATAGCTATGAATTTTACCTGATTTAATTTTACTCTAACTTATCATAAATGCAGATCCATAAATTTGGATCTTCAGAAGCTGGGGTACATCTGTACTCGTACATTAATACATACTATGTGTTTTATACACATATACATCTATATAGCTTTCTGCCATGCAGAGCTGGGCTTCCCCTGAAGAACTGGTTGAAGCCATTTAGCAGGAGGCTTTCTTCCCCTCAGACACACCTATGTGCAGCCCAAATGTGTAACCATAAAACTTCTTGGCACCTATGTGGTGCTTCTCAGTTTAGAATTTCAAAGTGCTGTGTGGGGGCAGGCGGCCCTGAGCTCCCCTCTGTTCTGCAGCTCAGGGAGGGTCTTGAAGCAAGCTCTGGCTCAGAGTCTTTTAACCGCTGAGGAATATTCTCTGAGGTACTTACTCTTTCCACCAAGAGGCAATTTGACCTCCTTTTCTTCTTCAGTGTGTATCAGCAACATCAATGCACTGTTCATGTGGTGGGCAGTAATGTTGCCCCTCTCCTGATCTCAAATGGAAAGCTTGGGCTGGAGGCTGGAGAATGGAACTGGATGTGGACTGAAACCCTAATTATTTGACTTCCTCCTTTTTGCAGATGAGCTCCCTACTCAACAAAACCTGCCTCCAGGTGCACTAGAATAGATGCTGGTCTCTGAGGTACAAGAAACCAAGAGCCTATTCTCATATAGCTCCTGTTAGCAACATTAACTCTGATATTCTTAAAAATATAAAAATATATTCATGATAGCAACAGGACATGGACTATAACAAGTCAGACCCCCTCTTCACATTCAGTGAAACATACATGCTACGGGGAAGAATTACAAAAGGAGAGAGTTAGAGAGAAGCTGTGTTATGCAGAGCAACCATGGCACATCCTAGGAAATCCAAATCCTAGAGTCAAAGAATCAGACTGATTTGGGTTGGAAGGGAACTTAAAGACCATCTATTTCTAACCCCACTCCTGTAGGATGAACAACCCCAACTCTCTCAGCCTGTCCTCATAGGTGAGGCACTCCAGCCCTCTGACCATCTTCATGGCTCTTCTTTAGACCGGCTCTAACCATTCCATGTCTTTTGTATGTTGGGGGCTAATGACCAGAGGCTCTAGCTTAGGTCTCAGAGCAGAGAAGAATAATCTCCTTTGACAGGATAGCTACACTCCTGTAGCCATGAACTGAACCCACCTCCACCTCTTACTCCTATGTTTTGGTCACTTTTTCCTCATTATTTGCAGGTGCAACAGGAGCTTCCCTGAAAGGGGAGTGTCTCTGTCAGTACTAACAAATCAAACAGCACCAGTATAGTGTGTGATACTGAACTAACCCCCTCTTGGACATGGACCTTGGTCCTATTACAACACAGGGATCAACTTAGGACAGGCCGTGGCCTGTTCCCTAAGGGCACCTTATGCACAGCCACCATGTGCTGGAGCTCAAAGTAGTTAAGGGTACAGCATCAGACACTGGACTTTTGGGGCCTAGAGCGTGGGCACAGGTAAGGTCTGGTTCACTAGCACAGTAGTAGTAAAATGGTCCTGAAACTCAAATGCCTTTCCTTTGTGGTTACTTAGAGCTGCTCTTCCACTTTGGACTCAAAGGGAGAGAGGGACTCTGCAGCCACCCAGAGAGATATGGCCCAGCATCTTCAGGGCCTTCGGTTTTCCTGCGGCCAAGGTGGGGGTGGGTAGGAAATGCCAGCCCTGAGCCATTCCTCAAATCTGCAGGTTGTCTTTGTCTCTTTCCTACTGGGACAGTCTTTTTGCATACAGCACTATAGTTTTGTTTATGAGCAACAGCCTTCAGAAGCTGTTAACTATCACTGTCTTCCTTTATAGTTGAGTAAACTGAGGCAGTAATGCTGAATGACCAGCAAGATTACAGATAAACTAGCCGTAGAAGTGGATGCTGTTACTTCCCTTCCTTTGCTTTGTCAAGAGCTGGAAACACAGTTATTACGTGTAGTTCCAGGTTTGGAAGATTTAAGGAACAAGGTTAAAAGACTTTCCAAATGCAGACACTCTATCTGGTATAGTATACTGGTCTATCAAACCAGTATACTTGGGAATGATGATGGTCTACAACCAAGATGACAATGATAGAACTATCCTCTGTGTATCTGCTTGTGGCTCGCCAGCGCCAGTGAGCCGGTACCCCCCTTTACTACTGTCACCTACATTGAGAGTCTTTGTGAAAGGGCTCAGCATCAAGCTCTCAGTTCTGGCTCTGTGAAAGATCCTGTGGCCAACATACAATTTCACTTCCTTAAACAGTAGGAGGACTGAATCAAAAAATAAATAAATAAAAATCCACGTTGTTTGTGCCTATGCTGAAGCCCGAAAGCTTGTGAGAAATATAATGTGGGTTAAAACAAAACAGAAGCATAGGGGATATGCTTAAATGTGAATACGTTTTGAGTGACACTGCTACCTGCATAAATTTGAATTTAGCTGCTTTTTTCAGACAGTGATGGATTTCACACTGTTTGCTCCAACATCCACGTATCATGTGAAAAGAACACTGAGTCAGTTTAGGTTGAGCCAGGGAGAAAAAGTGTACAAAACCAATTATATTTCACTCCAAACAATCAGAAAGAAGAAAGAAAAAAGGGAAAGGTGCAATAAAGTTTTAGCTTTGCAGAGCTCTGCTACAGGATGCATCCTCAAAATTAGACCATCTGCCCCCGCACAGATGTGTTGATTGATTCATCCTGGTGAGACAAACCTGTTACCTCCTGCCTGCTGCTTTCTCAGTGTCTTACATCTACCCGTGGAGAAAAGGTTAATTTGTCTTAATTAGCTCTGCACTGTTCAGCCCTGCAATGCATCAAGTCTGCCCCAGGTTTTGCTCCTCTCTGTGCATTGCTGGTCTCAGAGTAGCCAAGTCTTTATAAACAATCTGCAGTGAGATATACAAAGCAAGCATTTTGTTTTTGCTGCAGTGAGACTTGTGTGATCTCCATCACACAAAAGGCAAAGAAATTAAAGACTTGGACTATGTCGTCATTTGTTTGTTTTTTGGAAAGTTTCATCGGTGTGTTTTACAGGACTGTTACTGGCTGTAGGAAATCTCTGACGTGACAGCTTTTAATAAGGAGACATTACGGTTGTCAGAGTCCTGCTACATTTCAGTACACCTTGAGGATAAAACTTTGCATCTTTCTCATATCTGAATCAATTTATCTCATGCCAGAGAGAAGGAAGAAGAGGAACAGAACTCAGTCTTATTTGTTCTAGAAAGTTGATGTAAAAATGCCTTCTACAATTTATTAGACATTGAAGCAAAGAGTTTTATAGATTAAATACAGGCAAATATTATATGTTTCTGTATATATTAATACAGAAGACAGAATCTGACAGCAATTTATCTATATAAAATGACAGCTTATATTTCAGTTCCAGTATTTAGTGGTCATGGTTAGATTTTACCTATCTGTCAAA
Organism: Cygnus olor; assembly: GCF_009769625.2. Lineage (NCBI taxonomy): Eukaryota > Metazoa > Chordata > Aves > Anseriformes > Anatidae > Cygnus > Cygnus olor. The sequence continues at coordinate 12,005,453 of NC_049171.1, forward strand.
TATATAATACAAGATACAGACTATGACTTTGATATTTATTTGTTTACAAGCAAAGATTTTCTTACTTTTACTTTGTTTCTTGATTTTTAGGTACAGCAGAAATGTGGATAAATAGACAACACTTGAACTAGCTATACATGTTCTTCCTCGTCCTAACATTAAAGTGCCTACAAACCAATACAGTTATTATCCTTATATAGTATTTATTTACTTTTTTAAAAATCACTTTAAAACCCATGGATTTACTATTGTCCTCGTTAAACAGAAGATCAGTCAGAACAGTGACACGTAAATCCTAGGAAGCTCAGATAGCTTTTTGTTTTGACTTTAGTATCAGAGTAAGCTTAAAATTTCTCAGAAGCTTATTATTATTAGAAAAAAAAATGATAAAAGCAAAAAACAAAACTTCCATCTCAGCGACTTGTAGCTCAGCTTTAAGGCAATCCTACATCACCTTCCAGCATTGTGTCCTATGTACACCAGTGACCCTTGCTCCCCCTCCCTCTTGCTCCTCTGGCACCCAGTGTCACAATACTCCGGTGAGGAAGAAATTTTGCTGGTTTTGTTTGTTGTTTGGAAAGGCTCTTCCACAAAAGAGCCAGGGGGCAGAAGGACAGGTGTTCCAGGTGGGGTCTATGTGCGCTTGACGCTGTTGAGGAGCTCCGTCAGTTCGCTGATGTACTTGATGGTGTACTTCAGGGTCTGTATTTTGGTGAGGGGCTGGCCCCGCTGGCTGTAGGCAGGGGGCAGGTAGTTGCGCAGCGTGTGTAGTGCATCGGCCAGGGTCCTCATCCGCAGCTTCTCCCTTTCGCTGGCCTTCCTTCGGCGCTGGGCCGACATCCGCACCTTGGTGCCCTTGGGCAGCCGGGCCTGCCCGGGGCTGGGCAAGTAGGCAGGGGGGAAGTCCACCAGGCCGTATCCCACCAGGCTGCCGCCACCATAGGGGGTCTCCGCTGCTGCTGGGCAAGGGGACGAGGAGTAGGACTCAAAGGATGGCGTCGGAGACAAGCTGTGTGGAGAGGAGACGGGGTGCAGCTCGAAAGCCCCGGTGGCGTTTTTCCAGTCCCAGGAAGATAAACAGACAGAGTGCTCCGAACCCAAAGCATTTTCCATATTTATCAGCGTCTCGTGCAATTTGTCCATCCTGGAGGAGCGTACGGGAGAAGCAATTCCCGCTGCCCGCCAGCAAAGGCTGGAGCCGCTGGCTGCGGAGACCTTTTTATGATGGAGGAAGGAAAGTGACAAAGTGGGAACGTGGGTTTGGCGAGGGGAGTTCAAAGGAGCACCACAAGTGCTAAGATGGAAAATGAACTCCTGATGTGCTAGCTTCTTCTCAGTGATAATTATCAACCTTCAGCTAAAAAGCCTTTAAGCTAACAGGCAACAGTGAGAAAGGAGGAAAAAAAGATTATCTTCTTGCGACTAAACCAATTAAGGCTGCGCATCAACATTTAACGTTGTGCTGGGGGGATAAGTGTTGGGAGAGGAAAAAGAAAATTAACAATTTTGCAAAACTGTTAGCAGATAGAGAGTTTAAAGATAGTGAGCGTTAACACAGCCCCTGAATTTCAACCATCGAGCCCTGTATTCTGTGTAACTGAAAGCAATGGCACTACAGCAGTGATGATTTGATCCATGCAGATTGCAGCTGAGGTAGTCTCTCATTAAAAGTGTCTTAATCATGGAAGTCAGAGATGGTTGGCTTGTATTTTGGTGTGTTACGGCTCTGTGGATTTCTCTTCTCATTAGATTGTCATTTCTCTCTGGATCATTTGGTTTTCAGAAGATTAAAGGAGAAAAGCAAGGTATTCCCTGTAGTTTGCAAATTTATTTGTCATTTTAAATCATGGGTTGAGAGGCAAAGAGGAAATTTATAATTGTAAACAAAGTCAAAGTCCTATTTAAAAAGAAGTTGTATGAGGATGAAAAATTTTCTTTGAAAAAAAAAAATGTCTAGGAAATAAAATAAATGCAAACTTTGGTCCCAGACATGGGTTTTATATATAAATTTAATACAAACTAGTATACAGATTAGACATGAAGGAGAAGACTAGAAGCTATTTCTTAAAAAAGTCCTACCTCTAGGAATCTGTACTTCTGCCAAAAAAAATAATAAATAAATAAATAAAAAATCCAGCACTGAATGCAACAGTGAAGTTCTATGTTAAGAATTTCAACATAAAATGCACGTCTACACTCTAAATTAATAGCATTAATAATGAGCACTTTTCATCTGTAGGCCTCAGAAGAGTTTACAGTGATGATTAATGATCTCTGTTACTCTGGGGAAATGGATAAGCATAGTCAAGGAGGAACCTGCCCAAAAACACACAACAAATCATTAGGAGAGGCAGGAAAACCATCCAAAACTATTGGGCTCTGCACCCACTGAGCAGCTCAGCTGCCAGCCGTGACTTTGTATTGGCTCATAATGGAAGCAAAATATAATATATAATGAAAAGAAGGGGAGAGAGAGTGCCAACCTAAAGGAAACAGAAAAGTAGGGTAGAATTTATTTTAGAGCTTCTGTGTAATGATCTCTGTGTGCTCCATAATCCACTCTGAAAAATGGGGAGAAATGCCTCCAAATGGCCCGTAGCCAAAGCAAACTGGAATACACCATTTCTTTGTGATTGTGAAATCCTCACTGCAATCACTAAGAGAGAAAAAATTATGTGCATTTAAATTAGGGGCCAATTCAATACTCGCTGAAATAGTTTGGAAGGCTTTTACGGATTTTTGTTGAGATTGGGATCAAAACATTGGGAAGCAACTTGCAGGATACTTACTGATTTTATGTAGAGGTGAATAAGAAGGATCCACAAAGTGAAAGGTTTTAGCATTTTAACCCGGTCTGAGATGGTTTGACTCTGATGAAGTTTCCATGCGGAAACTTAGGGCACAGCTTACCGCAGTCAGGATTGCTTTGGGTTTTATGGTTAGCCAGTGGTGTTCTGATCTCCTATTTGTTCTCTCTTTAAGGAAAATGAGTTGAAATATTCCTTAGAATCACAAATTCCTGCTACAAATTAAAATTAAGACAAGATGAGCGACAGATACTTTCTGTGACTTCACTGAACTGAATGAGCTTCACTGAGCATCATTTTGATGGTCACCTAGTCACAAGCTAGAAACGAAATCTAATTTAGCATATGTAGGAGACTCATTTTTGTCCTAGGTAAAATCTCTCACCAACTTTTTTTCTCTTACCCTTCCAATATTTGTATTTCATACTGCCTTCATAGTCTGTGTATAACTGCATATATATACACATGAACCATTTTCTCCATGGTTTTTGATTTTGGAATCCAATGTTAAGCTCTTAAACATGGTCAAATTTAGAAGCAGAAATTTCAACAAATCACTTGTTTGCTGTCTCTAAACAATTCATGCTGACAGTTAATTTATACCTTCAATCTATGGGTAAATGATGGAAAATATTGTTTAGATACCAAAAAGAGAAGGAAAAAACTGCGCTTGTCCAAGATACCATTGCTGTAAATGACTGTACACAGTCAGATTTCATCTCTGTATTTTTATATGTAGAGATTTGGGATGAAATTAGCCAGGGGAAAGTAATATAAATTATAACATTATCTATTTGTTGCTATTTTATTGTATCTTCTGGGTAACTAGAGCTACCAAGGCAGGATATTAGAGTATGTAGACATCTGATCTGATTGCATGAAAAATCTATCTTCTAAGCTTATGCTCTTATGAACTGCTACATGGGAAAGGAACATTTACAGGCTTTTCTATATTAATAAATAAACGGGACTAATGCTCACACTTGAAAACTGCCTTGCAGTTGTGCTTTCTCTTTCCTTACCAGCATGCTCCCAGGCACCATTTGAGCTTGGAACCAACTAGTCATGTGCTAGACATTGCCGGACTGGCTCAGGGGATGACACCAAGGACATAGGGAGAGACAAAGAGAGTTTACCTGTATGAAAGCAAGCTCCTTTTCAGAGCCAGAGAATAAGCTGCAACACTATTTGCTCTACTGGCATAGATGCAGCCAGAGGTCTGATTTTGAGAAATAACCTCCCATTTCTACCCACAGCCCCCAGGTTTCCGAAATGTACTCACATAAGTGTGCCTAGGTTTTGGCCAAATTGAGAAGCTTTGTAAGGTCTCTATCCATGATTCCTGAATGATCTACAACCTAAATAAGTCAACAGAGTGTCGTGGTATTTGGCTGTTCTTGGATTAGTTAATTTTGGACAGCAGCTATGTCTCCACCCACAACATGAGAACCATCAGTTGGGAAATTATCTCACAAAGTAGTGAGACAATGATAACAGGAAAATACGTTTATATTTATATATATATAAATATACTGGCAATGGTAGAACTGTTCCAGTGTTCTTTTATACAGGGCTTTTTAAAGTATGATATGGAGGAAGGCATGGCTATGGGCTGAATACCAGGTTTATTCTTCTGTACCCTGGGACTATTTGATACTCTCCTGTTAAAGAACTAAGAAAGTCTAATATTTTGGGTGACACCTTCCTAGAATGTAAAAAATATGCAATGCAAAAAATGTTTGCAATCTTTATTTTATTTTATGTCTCACAAATTCTGGGAAGTCACTTTTTGTCAGTAATGCCAAAACACTGAAGGGTAGTGAGATATGAGTCTAACAACAATGAAATACTCACTGACACTTAAAAAAATGATAAGGGATTTTCTGTTTGACAGTTTTGATTTCCATTTCAGTAATTTATTCTGCAATATAAAGGCTAACATCTCAATCTTCATCTCCTTTAAAATGAAAGTTTCCCCACTCAGATTTCTGCATTCATTACAGAACGAAGGAGAAACATGTATGGACCAAACCTTTTTCTATTAAAAAAAGGTATAGATTAGAATATTTTTTAGTGCTTCTCTACATGTCTACTTTGGCATTTAATTTAAAAGAAGTTGTCCAAATAATCACTGTCATGCACAATTATGATAGGTAATGAATTTTTAATGTAGTTATTTAAGGACAGATCTATATTTTTCTCTATACAAATCTAGAGTAGATTTTCACCAAGTTGTGAGATCGGTAGAGGAAACAGACTTGAAATGATAAAAAAAATCATATTGAATGGGAAGTATGCAAGCTAAAACTGAGTAAACATGAATAAATGTATTTTGGTAACACTAATCCCTCAGCAGTCAATCTCCTTGAGAGTTAGGACAGAAGTCCTATCAATGTATTGCAGACCATACAAATAGCCTTGTAGAGCACTTAGATGATGTTATTTCAACTTGCAATCTGTACCATAGGGAAAATAAAAATCTATATCTGCAAAGCTTTTAAAGTTGCTTCATCTCTTATTTAACCAGAAGTTTCACAAGTACTAGGTGCTGTGCCTCCCACTCGTTGTGGAGGTGGCTGTTACAGTCCTGCTTTGCACAGATTTGGCTGCCCATACATATATAGAATGTGGCATGAGCAGCTGCAGGTCGCATGACTTCAGCAGACACAGCAGGTGTTCAACACTTCTGAAAAGTAGCATTGAACACCTCGATTTATGCCCAAGCTTGCAATATAGGAAGGAAAGGATCACCACATTTGTTATCAAGAGTCACATTAGCCACCGGGTGATGCTTCTCTTTTTTAAGGCTTTTCCTTAATTTGGATAGAAACTATTTTTTTTTTTTTAATGAGTTGAGTTTGAGGCTTTTTTGTAGTTGTGGAAGAGGATCCAATCTCAACTGAACTAAATAAAACTTATAAAACTTGAATATAAGCAAGCCAGACTGTCAGCAAATATAGATTTATTTATATATTTATTTATATTGAGGTCAATATGCCAAAGAATGTGCAAGAACAGCTAGCTGCAATTCCCGGAGGGAAGGAAGTCAGTGAGAGAACCAGGACTGATCCTGAGTCCACACCTATAAAAGGGAGCCCACAACCATCACTGCAATCCATGAAAACAATGTGCAAATTGGATCCCTAGCTGTTATCACCACCTTTGGCCAAACAAACCCAGTGTTATTCATTTGTAGCAAGAGCAGAAAATTGTGAGTTCTAGTGCTGTTTAAAATCCTGCCTTACACTTTTAAACCCTTTAGTGCTCTCAACTCCAAAACACCAAACTAAGAGCCTGGTGATGGAGGAGAAACACACAACTATCATTGATTTCACCAGGGCTTTGCACAGGGACAAGGATCTCTCCACAGTTGCCCTGGTAGGATCAGGACCTATCTATTTGCTTTACATCCTCACATGTAAGTATTTGATCCTCCAAATAGTGGCAGTCTCTGTTGACCAAAAAGTGACATCAGCTCCGCAATTCATTTAAAACATCTGATCTCCAAGCAACTGGCTTCCTAGATGAAAAGGCCTACGTGTCGAATTTACACCTATCCACCTTTTAAGTAGGGAGTTTATTACCTAGTGGTTTTCAGCTGATTTTTCAGGAATGTCTTTTTAATACCCCTGTTAACAGAAGTTGAAAGGAGGTTAGGCTATGTGGTTGGTCTTTAATGTCTACTGGTTACTTCAGCCAGAAGGAAAGGGAAAAACTGGGGGAGGAATGGGAGTCTAATGAGATTTATTTTGCTCAGAAAATGAAAAGTAAGAGGTATTATCAAAATAAAATAAGCTTTTTAGGTGGGAGAGCTCAATTATCTCTTAGTGCAGATTTATTGTATCAGCTTTCACATTAGTTTTTAGAAAAAAATGTCTACTGAAATTGAGTTGATGTATTTCAAAGTTTTTCATGGGAGAGGTGGAGGGATACCTGTTGTAACTACTAAGATCATAAGCAATAGCTCCTTTCTACCCAAACACATAAGTTCAAGTTGCATGAATGATAAAGTACAATATAGTTTACTTCCAAATGTTTCTTATACTATCTTCATGAACACCCTCATGATTGTTTTTGCCATATCTGATAGTGGTTTCACAGGGCTATTTTAAAAATTGAGACAGCATGCAAGGGTCCCAGAAAAAGTTCAAGATTGGTACTATTGATTTCCTATTACTACATTGATTCTTTGTGCCAACCTCTAAATGGTTCATTATGCAGCATGATGAATTTTCAAAAACTCCCTAATTCTTATGAGAAATTCCAATAGCTGGGAAATTAGCATTAAAATCTCAGTCGTGATTATTTCCAGTTCAGTTGCACAGCTGAAGCTGAATGTTTGTGAAGCAGGCCATTTTTCAAATGCTGTGATTACATTTCTTCTCAGGCTGTTACTTTTCATCCAGCATACCTCACTGGGATCTGCTCATTTCTCCCTCCTCCGTGTCTGAGCACTGATGTGCAGAATTGCTGCTCGCTGCTATTAGAAACCACGTTTCATCTCAGTGCTAAATGAAGTTATGCTCTGAGCACAGCCTGCAGTTCAGTTTAATAGTTATAAAACAGATCGATAGTCTACAGTAAGAGAAAATGTAGAAGTGTTAGATTAGAAATATTATTTAGCTCTTACATATTTCCCCTTCTGAAATAAAGTGTTGTGTGCGTGTTGCAAGCTACCTTTCCCAAGCGCGTGGTTAACCTGTGGGTGAGGATCATTGATTTTAAACATCAGTTATACATTTCTTGGCAAGTTGCTAAATCTTAATTTTAATCACAGTCATTTCCACAAAAAATGAGTCTGTCCTTCAGTCCATTGATTAATAGGAACAGCATTAAGTACTTTTTTTTTTCTTTTTTGCATTTGCTTTGAATGCTTCCATGAATTTTGCCTCAGAAATTAAACTTGAATACATTTGAGTGAAATTGCTCTTATTTTTAACAGATAAACTGCACACACAATAGGATTTCAAATTATATCAAATTGGGGGAAGTAGTTAATATATTGGAGGGCAGAGATGACATCCAGAAGGACTTGGACATGCTGGAGAAAATGATTTGTGAGAATCCTCAGAAGGTGCAGGGAGAGCGAATGCAAACTCCTGCAGCAGCCAGGATAACCCCACTCAACAAAACAGGCCCAGGGTGACTGGCAAGGAAGCAGCTTTACAAATGAAGACCTGGGGAAGAGGGTGGGTTGACAATCTGGAGCAGGTCCAGCAAAGGGCCCCCAAGTTGGAGCACACAGCGTGTGGGGAGAGGCCCAAAGAGCTGGGTCTGGAGCTGAGAAGGATCAAGGGAGAGCTGATGACTGCCAGCAGCTACTTGATGGGAGAGAGAAAAGAGCAGCCAAGCTCTTTCTTTGCAGAGATTCACAGTGGAAAAAGAGACAATGAGTATGTCAAGTGCTGAGTCTTAAGAGCTTTCAGCCTTTCAGTGGCTTCTTACAGGTTTCTCACTGTACTTCAGGTGATACAGGACACCAATACTTGTATTTTTTTTTTTATTAGAATTTTAGAAGTTTGTTCTTGGGTGATAAGAGTATAAGCACACAGGATTGTATTCTCCACCACTTGAAGATCTTGTTCCCTTTCTCTGTCTCATGATCAGCTTTCAGTTTCTGTCTCTTCTAATTTTTTCCACTTCAACCTTTCTGTCTGTGACTAGATATTATTTCTTCTCCTTTTTTCTCTTCCCTCCCTCCCTCCCTCCCTCCCTTCTTCCCTTCCTCACTTTTTCTTAAGGTTTGGTCTAATTGATTATTTGATTTTCAGCCTCTTATTCTCTTTTTATTTTTCTTGATACTGAAAGTAGAACAGGATTTTATCTTTTGTTTATTTATTTATTTATTTAAACACATGAGACAGAAGTAAACATACAAACAAGCAAATACCTCTAACTAGGAAACCTTATCTATGGGACAGTAAATTAAGCTTATACTTATCTGTTAGGTCACAAAAAAAGTGAAGGTAAAAGGAAAAGAAGGTGAAACTAGGAGAACTATCGGGAAAAAGGGATAACTGATCAAACTCAGCTTGTTTGGCTCTGAGAGCCTGTTTCAGTGCATGCTGCTGGCTACCCCGTCACTCTGACGAGACACAGACATCTGGTTTGCACCCTCACTAAGTTCCTGCTTAGTTAATGATAATTAGGTTGTGTAAAATCGGTGCGTGCATGCATGAATAAGCAGGTATATCTTACACCAGCAGGTATGCAGATCTTGAGGGCAGCTGGTCCTGGCTAAAATTCTGCTATTTTGGGGCCTATTTTGCTACGAAGCAGGGAGAACATGAAAGCACTGCTCAGAGAGGCAGCTCAAGCACCCAGATGGGAAATCAGATGGTCTGCTTGTAGACCTGCTGCTGACCTGCATGGTCACAGAGACCCCATCTTCAGCTCCTGCTCCCCCAAATTTCTCCCTGCCTTAGACAGTGACTGTGCCAGGGAGGGATCCCTCTCTGCAGAGATCTCTTCCATGATGCCCACCACAGAGGTCAATTGAAAGCTTCTGGCATTGTCCTATTGCAAAATCTTGCATAAAATGGAGACATTATCAAATAAATCTAAATTCTCCAGGCAATATTGCTTTAAACCAGTTGAGACCCCCCCCACCCCCCACCCCCAGCTACCCGTGAAATTTTAAAGTAAATACTAGCAAATGGGTTGCACTCAAAAAAAAAAAAAAAAAAAAAAAAAAAGAGGGAATCTTAATTTTCCCTGACATTGACCTGACCTGTCAGGCTTGGATGCACATTCATCAGTCTCCCAGTCTCCTGCTTTTATCAGATGGCTGACATTCTGTGATGAGTTGAAAGCAAAGTAACACAGATGGATAGTGCTCTCTTTTGAAGAACAAAGTGTACCAGTAACTGATTTTTCAAGTACTTTCAACGTGAGGTTAAATCTTAGATTGTGGGAGCATCTTTTAAAGGGGTGGGAGGAAAAAAAAAACGAAAAAAAAAAAACAAACAAACATTCAACAGAACTGATAGGGATTCCCTATTAATGTGCATATAAAGTAAGCTAACATTTACATAGTCCCTGCTATTTTCAGTGTACTTCACACACTGACTAATCAATACTCATTACACAGCTTTAAAAAGCCTAAGTATTCATGGGGGGAGCCCCACCCTTCCAAATACAACATAGAGCTTGAAGCCAGCTCTCTAGCATCCTTGGAGCCTCCCTGAGCTCAGACAGGCTCTCTTCTTCCAAGAAAGCTCCCAAGCCTTATCTTCTTTCAGGAGAAAAGCAGTTTGGAGAAATGTCGTTGACTCTTGGCACAGGAAGGAATTTCATGTAGGCAATTTTTAATTAGTGAACCCAGCCTCCCTTAGGAATCAGTTCTGAGAAGAGAATAAAATGAATCCCTAGCACATGGACCTGGAATTAACCATTGCAGTGAAGCAGAGAAAATAGCTGATTATATTTAATTTTACACAATAATGAAGGATACAACAGTCCTATTTCAAATATTCTGATATGTTCCCTGTGAATCCTGTGGTTTCCTACTTTCTTTGGGGTAAAATAGTAAGAAACTATTAAAATTAGAAAAAAAAAATAAAACACTAAGAACATCCTTTATGTATCCTAGTTTATATGCTTGATTTTGCTCACATATGTTCACGATGCCTGTAAAGGCCTGATTTTTTTCAAGGTTTCCTCTTCCAGCCCAAAGATTGCTTTTATGCTCAGAGAATGACTATTTAAAAGAAAAAAATTGGCTGTCTTTTCTCAAGTTTGCTAGGTGCCGAAATTCTTGGTTTCCTACAGGGAGATGTGCCCTTTTAACAGTAAATTCAAACTGACAAAAGAAGCCAATCTTTTTGCCTTAGCAAACATTATATCACACTCTATTTCTCTGAAATCCTCCATGAGGACTTTCTCTACCTTAAAAGAAAATCTTATAAAATAAATTCAAACATTTTTTTTTCCTGTGCAGTATTAGGGACACTCAAATTCAGTAACAGAATTTTTCGCAACAAATTATATAATTATTTTTTCTATTGTACATCTTCGGAGTAACTCTCAGAGGTGTTGTAGCTCTTGGATGCTCCACCTGGCAGTACGTGCATGTAGGTGTCTGGCCAGGGGCACAGCACTGGAGGGAAAAGATCAAAGGCCTATAAAGGTGTCAAACTTTCAAATGCAAATCACCTGCCATAACGCTGCTGAGAACAAATCCTTCATTATCACCATTCTGTGAAAGGCTTAAATTAGCCTGAATTGGCTGAAAAGAACAAGAAAAAGAAAGCCATTTATCTTCCTGTGAGCTTTATTACCTTTAGATTTATTTGGCTAATGGTCCAATAGCCCACTAATCAGAATATCTGCACAATAAATTATTCAAATGACCCATAAATAAAATATGTGATCATATAATGTTGGTATTAAAGTTAAACCGAGATCTGCGACAATGGGTTATTACAGGGTCAAAAGAGTCCTCACAATAAACTATTTCTTTAGTGGCCAAACTATGAACTACTGTAATTTATGCACTAGCAATTATCAATTAGCTTCCTGGCTATGAGGTTGAATTAAATTTAGGGTAATTTTTTAAAGTTCATTTCCTAAGCTGTATGTTCTCCAGGTAGACACTATATCCATCCTTATTTCAGCCTGTCATTATTCTGAAAACATAAATAATTTCTTATTGGAGAAAAGATACCACTTTTTTCTCCTACTTTTAAAAATAGATATGTTAAGTAATGTAATAGAGTTACACAAGGGACACTGTGTAAGAAAATATTTCATTGATTTAACTGACCAAAAGAGCAAGAGTTAAACATATATGTATATATATTGCACAACTCCTAATGCTGATTTATAAGGAGAAATTCTAGCACTCTGCTTTGTTAAACAAATAACAGCAGCAAGGTTTTCTTAAGAGAGCTTTATTGAGATCTCTGTAATAGGGTGGTACACCATGACCTGAAAGCTCTTGCTCAGGATAGGGAAGGGGTTGTGTGAGGGGAGCTGGCTGGAGACCCCTCAGCAAGCACCTTAAGAAAGGGCCAGGTGGGACTCCCCCAGAACATCCGTGTTGGTAATTTCTGCACTTTCTTGTTCCTCACTGGCTCTTCAACGTTTTGGTATATTCCCCCATTGACACACTCCTATCCCCACAGTCACCCACTTTAGACTCTAAATTACATGATTGATTAAACACAATGTGCAAGAACAGGGTCTTTTCTCCAGAAGTAAGTAACGTACAAGAAGGCTGTGCAAGGTGATACAGACACCTACATGCATGTCACACCAGGAGGACCTCACTGCTTTGAAGTCTTTCCCTGTTCACTGTCACTCGCTGTGCCACAAAGCATTTCCAAGTCTTAGGCTTGTGGTAAATATCAGTGAATGGGGAAGGGAAGTCACACAGCACAAACAAGGCATCTTTCCATAAGGCTTCACAGGGTGGTATGGCTACTTCCCCCAGACAGATGATTTGAAGGCACCCAGGGTCAAGAAGAGCATTGAACACGATTTTCCCTTTTCCAACTGAATTTCTCTCATTACTAGGAACTTCTAGGGCAAAAAGACACCCAATGTTCTCCTGATCTACCCAACAGGAGGAAAGAAGACAGATTAAATCTATTAAGCAATAGTTCTGATTGCTCACTCTCAGGAAGCGTTCAGATTTCTACAAAAGCAACTGGACGTAGGCGACTTGCAGCCTGTACGGCTAAGCAAGCTCTGCGGGAAGAAGAAAGAATCATTGCCACAGTTAAACCACAAAAGCAGCTTGGGTACAGAAAGATGCAATTAACAACACTGGTTCAGTGCCATACTGTCTTCTGTGAACTACAAATTGCCCGCTCCTTCAGCAGCATTTAACATAAAAGATACTATGTCAGCAGTGTCATTCCAGCTCACAGTGAGACATCAGCCCTATAACTAATTTTAAGAAAATAGAGCATCTCCTGTATTTCTACCTGGAGGGTCTTATTTGGTAGAGGTCATACAATAACTACAAAAACTAACAACATGTTAGTCTTGATGAAAAGTCTTATAAAGCTCATTTACAGCAGGTGTGCACATGGCTTTACCTCCTGGAGCCCTTTGCTCTGTTAAACTTCAGGCTTTGGGGGATCTGAGCGCAGGGCTCATTTCCACCCAGCGAATCCAGCTCACCAGCATGAAAGATTTAAAGGCAATATCTACAACGTACCACAGCGGGCTGAGCTACAGAGGGGCCTAAAAGCTGAAGCTGTTCTGGCAGTCACAGCATCCTGGACGGCAGCCTGAATTCGGTCTGATACGAGGCCACCAATTTCATCTGTTTTTGCAGCAGATAAAATGAGCCTGTTATTCATTATGTGTTACTACTGACAGAGCAGCACTGGCATGCTGGGGTGGCGGGAGAAGGTACTGTGTAAGGATTCATCTAGTAAGCTTTCCCACAAACTTATTCAAAGCAGACCACACCGTTCCTCCTGCTATATCCCAGAGAATAGCAGTAACCTACCAAAGAGCTAGCCTTTGCCAGGAGCGTTCATGGTAGGACATCTAATCTGGCTTCAAGCTTGTCTGGGGAGTTGCTCTTGCAGAGCAAATCGCATTTTAAAATAAAAACATAAATGCTAATGCACAGATAATTCTACAAAAAATGTACTAAGCATTAAAAATATCCCTGAAGTTAGCTTTTCCCCTCATTGTATTTTAGTCAGGCATCTAAGTCGTTATAAATACCCATCAGTAAATTGGTGGTTAGCAGTTTCCATGGAGCAAAAATTTCAAAGGAGATCCCTTTTTCCAGCTGAGCTCAGCCTTTGAAGTGACAAGACCTCCCCAAACCCTTCGAGGGAAATTGGGGTAGAGGGTGGAGATGGGACTTTTAAAGAACTTCTAAAGTTTTAGTATTTTAATTTATTGATTAAACTTAAGTGAAGTTCAGTACTGACAGTAGCTACAGTGCAGGATAGGAGGGCAAGAGAGAGGTGCTAAAGTGGTTCTGTCACCCACGGTAATTTTGTTTTCTTGAAACAGTTGAAGTGTTTTGTTTCCTGGAGGAAAAAAGTGCCAAATCTAGCGCTGAGTTTACTGTTGCACCAGTAGCACTTAAGGTCGCAGCAGCTGCCAATAATATTCTAAATGCGGTTCCCTTTTATCTACTGATATAATAGGGCAGGGTTTGACACCTTTTTAGACATGAAAAGACTTCAGCTTGTCTCGAGTAGCAGCTGCCCTGTCTCTTTCACCACCACATTTTCCAAGTTTCGTTCTTGATATAATAGCATAGAGCCAAGCCTTGGCAAATCCTCGAAGTTCAGCTAAATAATCCCTCTCTCAAGGTAGGAAATTTCTCTGTCAGCTATAACAAAATTATTGTGTTCATCAATTTTATAAGTGAAAATTGGAAAATGTAACGAAAATGAATTCTATCAAGGTGTGAACATGCTTAAGAATGTCAGTAATTTCTTCCAGTGGAAAAAAAAGTAAAAGCAGGTGCAGCTTGATAGTGGGTTATACAGGAATTATTATTCTTTTTTCTATTTCTGTATCTATTTATCTATATATTCTAGACAAACAGTACTTCAGTTGCTTTCTAGTTGATTCCCTATGAACCTGAACTAGGGAGAGTTACAATCACCATGAGTAATGCCAAATAAAGTATCCCTTTGCTATAATATGCTACATCGAAGAACTAAGTAGATGTTTAATACTGCTTGTAAATGCAAATAACGGTAGTTGTACTGCTAAGACAGAACCTACACCTCCGGGCTGTATCTCTCCAGGCTGAAGGGATGCTGGTATCAGGAGGGATCTGTTAGCCAAAGTACAGGAGCTGCTACAGTGCTTCCATAGGAAAACTTTCATGAAGAATGACACATCTACTTGCCCCATCTCCACAGCAGGTATAGTTTTATTGCTTTATCTGGAGCACCCTGATACAGCTTGTTGGGGCTGACCGCGACAGGTAAATGAAAATAGATTTAGTATAAATGATGCCTCACATTCATTTATACTTATGCCCAGTTTCATATGATATTGCAGGAATATTTCCTGCAGAAGGAGGTTATGTTACACCCATTCAATTTATTTAAATACAGGGGTTGCAAAGCAGTCAGCTTTGGTACTGTAAAAACATTTCCAAAGAAACGGGCCCTAATCCTCACCTTGAGTAAGTTACAGAAAGGTGAGGGGTCACAATACTTTTAAACTGTATTTTCCCCTTTGTAGCAAATGACAAATTTAATTGTGAACCACAAGTCTGATAAGTCACCCCCAAGGATAAACGTTATGTCAATTTGCCGCAACGAGCAGCTAGAGTCTAAATGAGAGAGGGCGTCCTATACAGTTGTTTTCAAATCTATCACTGCTTCTGAAGTGGTGGTGGAAAACTTACACAAAAATGAGACATTGCAAATGAAAAATTTGAAGTCTTTATGCTTTTCGTGCTTGAACTGTACTTAGAAAACCATATTAATTTATATTCGTATAAAAAACATAGTTCCCCCCTCCACGCCCCCGCAGTTATCAGCATCTTATGACCATCTCATTTCTGATTTCCATCATCCACGAAACATGAATTTATCATAATTCTGGCTGAGTATTTTTGGCAAATCATCTATTAAGGCAGCCATCATAGCCAGGTTTGGAAAGCAAACACACACACACACACACACACACAAAAAAAAACTCTTCCAAAGCAGCTCTTGCTGCCCAGCTCTAAAGAAAGATCTAAAGCACAGAAACCCACACACTACGAGTGAAAAATTTTTGATGCCTCCAGTAAAAGAGGGGATTGGGATACATGGAGAGGGAACAAAAGCAAGCACAGCTGTATGATGATGGTATTTTTATTCATGAAAATAAAAAGGTACCAATTCCAACTTTCAGTATTCAAAATCAGCAGCAGGGCAGTAAGAGAACCAAACATAAACAATATTATTTTTTTTTCCTCCACCACAAAAAAAAAAAAAGGTCTGATCTGTCCACTATTGATCACTAGATAGGGGATCCCCAGGTGACTGCTATGCCACTTCATAGCATTTCTGTTCTCTCAGCTGCCCTCTCACATCAGCTGCACAGTGAGTCTCCACAGGAGACCATTTTCAAAACTGAAAACATTTCCAATAATTTTGGATTTTTTGCTTATTTACATACTGCATTTCTCATTTGAAAAGCCTGCTATAAACCAACTTTATCTACCTATAGGCAATGTAAGAAACTACCATTTTTGCTAATTACATTTTCTATTTCTTCCTTAAACACAGTTGGGAGTTTAGCTTCCTAACTTCTAAAGCTTTGGCCTTTATAAAGAAAGAACTGACATTTTCATTAAGGCATAGATATTCTAAGTTGATTTCTATTATTAACATTATTTGTCAGTAAGAGTGGTCTTCCTTCTGGCTGGTGCATAGAAGAAGTTATGAATGCTTAAATATAGGCAAGGAAGCATTTCCAATAAGCTGCTGAAGACAATATTTTATTTTTTTTGTGTCTATAACCAGATTGCTTGTGTATTAAAGAGGAAGAACACCTTCAAAAACGCAGTGTATTCAAGCTCAATAACAAACATTTACAGTACATGATATTTTTAAAAGTCTGCAATACCATTATTAGATTCTGATTTTCTGTAATTTAATCTTTATCCCAATATAATTAGAAGTGAATATTAGATAGGATTTCATATCTTCTGTAAGTAAAAAATGCCCCAATCTATAAGCACATGATTATAACAGCCATCAAGTTTACTTAAATAGCAGAAGTCACAGCTACAAAACCAGCATATGCTTAGATGGCTTATTCTATTCTTTGGAAGGTGTACACACTCAAAGAGCAGTTTATTATAGGGCATGGCAGATATAAATTTAGCTACGCTGCAAGGTACATCTGCTGCGTGCCTCTATCTGGTCCTTTAGAGGTAGCCAACACAACCAGCGTCTATTTTAAAACTAGCAAAATTAAGTTAGTGGGGCAGAATGGAAAATTTCAGTTGTAAAAAGTTGTATTGCTTTGTCTTATTAAGCACACCCAACAGCAACACAGACACTGTTTTAATAGCTCTATTTTTTATAAGCAGAAGGACTAATAGCTGTGCATGAAGCACAACTTGGCTGGGAAAAAACAGACTTCATATTTCAAAAATAACACCTTTTGCTCCCTTGTATACTACAGACTGCTGCTTACATAAGAAGTTCAGAACATGATCAAGTCCAGAATAATGGGTATTTGCCTATAAATTGTGATTTAATACTTTTGCTATCATTTTAGTTTCAAACTTTAGCACCAATATGAAGTATTTCAGTACACTTCTTATTTGTCATGAGTTTGTCCACTTTGAACTGACAGAACACGCTGCAGAAATTTTGAGAAAGACCTCTGTAAGAGCTAAAGGTTCAGAGTTAATTGTTATCATAATCTATTTTATGAAGGACCTAATTGATTTTGAGTCTTCCTTTCAGTCTTTCAGACAGGGGAAGGGGACTGTCTGCCCACAGATAAATCTGAACATCACTTTCAGCTTCCTGCGCAGGACTGGAACTGGTCACTTGTTCTGGACTTTCAGAACAATCAATTTCCACTACACAGGAAGGTTCTGGAGATATTTGCAATGACAAATTATTACCAGCTTCCTTAAAATTGTTTTTTTTCTTCCTCTGTTTAATTATAAGTGCTGAGTCGCTGCTTGTTCTTTTGCTAGTAACAGTGTTACCCCTTTTCTCTGCAAAAGACTTTTTAAACTGTCCAGTGTTCGGCTGCCTTTTTATTTTCTTATAAATTGGATTTTTATTAGCGTTGCCATCATCACTGTCCTCACTAGAGGAGCATCTGTTCTGACACACGCTCTTTTTAGAAGAAGTTTTCCAAGCAGTCTGAGTACAAGTTTTTGTAAAGTGATGGCCAGTTACCACATCTGCTGGCTTTTGAGATGGGGGAAGCATTTCACACACAGTATACAATGGCTCTGTTGTTTGCCCACAGAAGGCTAGAGATGTTATATTGTGGTCTTTTTGTATCATTTCATACAGGCTGTCAGCTTCTTTGCATTGATCTTTACAAATATGTACACCATATTCCCTTGAACAGGTTTCCGATAGCATATTTTTAGTTGCTTGCACTGGTTTGTTTAACGGACACGAGGAAGAGAGAGAATCTTTATCAGGATTCAATGCTGCCTTTGTGTGTTTAAACCCGTTGAGAGGCTCTCGCTGCGTTACATCTTCTGACAGCAAAGGCTTTGACGGAATGGAAGTCTTCCTAAATATACGCTCACTTAAAGACAGCTTCTGAAGTTGTGCCATACCACCATCTGAAACTAAATCATCTGCACTGTCAGAATGGTCTGTATCAGACTGCAAAGCCCCCAAATATTCTGAGGTATTTTTCCCTGTTTTATGAGGTAGCGGGTGTGAGCGCTTTATGCATGCAGTCAAGTCAGATGCTGGATCACAGCCATCACACCCCTGGGCTGGTGAAGCGCTGAAGGAAGTTTCTTCCCAGTCAATACTGCTCAATTGTAGATCAGCTGCTACAGAGGAAGAAGAAATCTCTGAACTTTTAGTAAGTTGTACTGGTAATACAGATGCGTCAGCCAACGTACCCTGCGAGTGCAAGCTAGGTGATGCAGTCAGAGAAAGCCCAACTGCTGATACTGGCACCTGAACGCATGTTACACAGGAAGCTGCAGCTATTGCTGGCTCTTTTGATTCAATGTTACTCTGGTGTATCTCATATTCAGGTGCAGTTTTTGTATCTAGTGTGTGGTCTTGCACAGTCAGAATTTCACTTGTAGACTTAAAATTCATTTGAGATAGGAGATCAGTAACTTCATCACAAGCGTTTGATAACTCTCTTTCTTTCGGTTTGTTTTTCCTGTCTGAAAAAAAAAAAAAAGGAGGTGCAGATCAAACATGATATTGCTCAACAGTGGGAGAAATATTTGTTACTTTTGATTCTGGTATTCTGGCAAGAACCATAAGTTCATAAGATATAAACTTTTGGACTTACTTTTCTGTTTCTTTGCCAGAGCTTCTGACTTTTCCATTTGGTAAAGAGCAACAACATCTGGATAAGCAGCCTGAAATACAGACGCCTCTTCTACTGTGATTACAAACAACTCCACGGGCTCATCTTCTGCATCAACATAATGTTCTAAAACAATTAATGAATTTATATTGGACTTATATATACATGAGTATTTCAAAGGATAGAATAAGAAAGAACGAAAGACTTCAATATAAGGAAGATATGTAAAAAGGCAAACAGCACAAGGTTTGCGATTTAGCTATGGTGTAACTGCTTTCTTTCTGCCAGGTGCCTGGGTCAAGCAGGCACATTAAAAATAGAAGTCTGTCAGCACAAAAGTTTCTAGCTAGTAAACTGTCACAACTTAGCATACATAATGAAACAAGACATAAAACACAGAGTCCAGGTCTTATTAACACGTACCACAAAAAGTCCTTGAAAACGAAGCCCCTTGCTTTCTTGGTAGGTAGGTAGGTAGTTTTTTGTTTCTGAGGTTTTTGTGTTTAGTTTTGGCCTGGTGTTTTTTGTTTGTTTGCCTTTTTTTTATTTTTTAAGTATTGCTTTTGGTTTCAGGGTATCTTAAATGCGATGCACATTTCCTACGTCTTTCACAATTTCCAATCTTACTCACACATTGTTTCCTCATAAATGTCAAACCATTTTCCCCTTTAAAGAATGCTTTTGTTCTTTTCTTGTGAATAGTTCAATAATGTACATGGAAACCACACCAACCTGGTTTTTGCCACTCAATTTCAAAACAAGGAATCCCATTTTTAACACGTGTCTTGACTATCCTGTAAGAACAGAGAACATATTAAATGATTATGTTTGAACAGGAAATGTTAAATTTAAGCTATTTTAAAATATTTGAGTATTCTAATTTAAAATGATTCAGAGCAAAAATTATCTTTGTAATAGTAAATTTAGCTTTTTAAAAAAGTTACTTCTGTGTATAAGTTCTCGGTCTAGATTTTGAATACTGACACTTTTTTTTTTTTAAAATTGATATTGCTTAGAGTAGCAGAACTAAAAAAATCAAAATGCCATTTTGTAATATACAACCATAATATAAATTTCTACAAACACTAGCTTGGTATCTTCAGCTATGCCATGGAGAAGGCTGTTGCCATAGACAGTAAATTTCTCAATGAACAGACAGTATCACTCATATTTTTTGCAAAAGAGCACGAAGGAATCCAAGACATGAACTGAACAGGAACTTCATGAGATTTTTTCTAAAAATATTATCTACATCCCAGTTTCGTAGGAAGAGGCTGGTACTGACAGACTCTGACTCATCAATCCAGAAAAGATACTACCATATTGACACTGACTGTTCTTCTACTCCTTAAAATTAAGGTCTATAAAATCTTGAAAGGCATTGAGAAACAGGGAACAACCACTAACCCTTCCTGCCATGTAAGAATTTGGGGAAAAAAACGAACACCAAAAAAGCCTGTCATTTGATACTATGTCAAATAATTTCTTTAAGACCGTGAAGTCAAGTTCAGGAACTTTTTGCCAATAGACACTGTAGATTCAGAAAGTTTAAGAAAACTTTAAAAAAAAAAGGGGGCTTAAGAAAAGATTAGATCATTTTCTTTTAAATGCTTTTTAGAGGGCTGATGGCTCTCTAAACCTGGCTCAGAAGACTCCTGAGTAACAGAAATTTGGATGCTGGGAAAATATTCAGAGGGAAGTAGTTACTTGTTTTTACTGTGTACCCATTTTTAGTGACAGGATACTTGGCCATTTCCATAATCATAAAGGCAGCTGTCCTCAATGAAAGTGTTTAGAGAAGAACAGGTAGCAGAAATGAACTGTAAGACAGTGAATTCATTAGACACATAAATGAATCTGCAGATGCTCATTTATAAGTTCATGCTCACATCTTGAATCACTGAAGTCAATCAAAATTCTGTTAACAATCTCAGCAGGGAAGCAAACCTTTAAAGCTAAATTGTGTGCAGATCCAAGGAAATAAGGATGTAATAGAAAGTAACCATAGCAGACCCTATTAGAACCAAGGGAAACTACTGCATGTGTTACTTTGTGCAGCAGCAACAGCATACGTATTGGCATATGGATCTAAATTTTTAGCTCTAATCAAAATAAGCTCATAGCTTGAAAAACAGATGGAAGAAAACCATTATATGTTTGTAAAAATGAAGAAAAACATGAGAATTTTCCTCAAGCAACAGAAGTAAACATTAGGTTCAAGAACTCCAGTTACCGTATTGCCTGCAGTTGTTTTGAATTGATGTACCCAGATTTTCTCTGGTTCATATCATAAAGTGTCAACAGTGCTAACAGTTTCTTACAAGCGTAATTCTTTGCCCATTCCATCTTCTCAGAAGCAAATATCTGTCAGTGTAAAAAACAAAAACAAAAAAACACACTTTAAAACATTCTTATTCTGTTAGATATCAAACTTTGACAGCTATGTAGTAGGGACACAGGACGAAATGTTCTAGATACTTTAAACATTTAATATGTCCGGGTAATGCTGAATAATATTTCACTGCCAAGTGAGGGAACAGTTATCCTTATCTGGGTAGATTCTTCTGCTGTCAATAACAGGTCCAGGGAAGAGCTGTGTGGCAGCAACAGCAGGAATAAGACAGTTACTAAACACCTTATCAGATAGAGAACAGCTATGCAAGGAGCTGTGAAAATTACTGATTTCACATGTGAGAGAAGGATGAATGCAGACCTTCATTAAAACTATGTTGTTCAACAGTAGTCCATCATGTTTTATGTAACTTAACACACCAATTCAGGAAAATGAAACATTATAAAAGATCTGCCTTCAGTAGTAAAAATGTATAATAAAAAATCATTCTGAGAAAACAACTCCAACAGCAAGTATATACAAACACTTCCTACCTTCACCCCAAAAGCCTTATTCCCCTCTCTCCAGAAGAAAGAATATTCTGTAAGCTGTATCACTTCTGAGCTTTGTGCACTTTGAATTAAAGGGCCTCTAAACTTGGAAACTGGCAGTATCATGCTAACTATATGTCTGCTATCTGTTTTTGGGAAAACATGCACCATTAAGAATGAAGGTCTCTTCTGCTCGTTACATACAGAAACTGCTAATCTTGATAATACCAAGAAAACATTAAAAAGGAAGTTTAAAAAAAAAGTCTGCAATCGTAACTTGCTGCAAGTCACATACACACTGTCAGTATGAAGACAAAACGGGTATGAGTTAAAACAAGAGCTGTTTACGTTAATACCTTTGTGAAAGCTGGGAGAAAAAAAAGTAACATCCCTGAAGCAGTATGCCATATAGCCACATAGTACTTTATGCACTATAGATGACGCGACATTCAGTATCCCAGTTTAATAACACTGGACAATGAAAAATAGAACAATGGCAAATGACCTCCCCCCCAGGCTCTCTTACTTCTGCTTTTCTACATACCTACTTAAATCAATTAATTTTTTGAAGTTGTCATTTTAGACTTTCAAAAGATGAAGTATATTAAAAAGTTGCAGCAAGATTCTTTAATTCTTATTTCCAGTAAAATCACCGATCAAGATCAAAGTTACCACAGATGCATAAACAATAAAACCCACACAGAGCTAAATACCCAGTAGCGTTATGTACCTGAAAAGACAATAAATTTGGCCTTTTGCATTCCATTATCTTGATTAATTTATTCTTGTTTACAAGAAATTCTTGGATAACCTTGAGATAAAACAGAAAAAAGGCAGTTTAAGAGAGGGCAGAAAACTGAAATTTCAATTAATTGATTAAAAAAAATATCTTTAAATAGGCTTGTTACCTCAGAGAATGGAAAGCCTTCACAACTATTAGCTTTTCTGCAGGTAAAACAAATGTGTTAGGAACTGGGCACAAAGAGGAAAAGTGTACAGCTTAAATCCTCACCCTGCACATGAAAACAGGGAAAAGTAGTTTATTTTCAATACACTCCTACTTTCTGATATTGTCCTCCACTGCATTTGCTTGTTTCACTTGTTCTAACTGATGCCATTCGCAAGGGCAGCAGTACTTGGAGTCATTGGGTTTGCAGTATCTCGTGCTTTCACAGAGTTTACATCCACTGCGCTCATGTTCCTTGTAAGACCCTACAGAAGCAGATGCACAAATCATGATGAGAAGGAAGACTTCCAAAATCTCCAAATATACAAAATTAGTAGTAAAGATATAGAATTTGGAATATATATGAATTTGAGAGGAAGAGCAGCTGTATGCAGATCTGAGTGCATTAGCTATATACTTACAGTAAGAACTGACAAATACAAGACTTTTTTTTCTTTTTTTAATTAAGATTAATTAAAAAGCAGTTTCACACCTTATGCTGAAGAATTCAAAACCTAAAAAAAACTAAGTAGTCTGTGACACCTTCACAAACATACTAAGCAATGGATATTTGAAACAAACTTTTTCTTCTCCAAGTGACGGCTTTGAATGAGTTCACCAATCAAATGTGCTACCAAAATGAGGTTCCCTAAGACTGATTTCTTTTTAAGAAAAGGCTAAAAAACTCAGCAATGCTAATGGATTCAGCCCTCCTTATGCAAGACCAATTCAGACAGGGAAAAAAAAACACGCTGCTTATCATGATAGCACATTTTCTTTACTGACATTGTTAAAAAGGCAGATACCTGGGATCACACAAGGACATTCTGTTAATATTCCTTCTGCTATCAACTGGTTTCACCTTTGGGAAAGGTAATCCCTGGCCTCAAAAAAGCACTTACATAGATACATACACAGCTGAAAATCTGAATACAGCCCAGAAGCTGAATGACAAAAGTAGTTTTTAATGTTGTTTTTGACAAAAAATCCAACCAACAAACAACCCCCCATGCCCAGAATAAAAAACAACAAATGATTAAGCTAAAAACAAAATTCAATGCTTTTTACACTGACCTGGATGATGACACTCAGAACAGTGAATTACCCTTTTCACAACCAAAGGTGGATTATTATCATACTGAAATTCTTTCCATTGCTCAAATCTAGAAGGATGATATTGAAAGCGTTACAAAATACTTTAAACTTTCATACTTAACACTAAAAAGAATACTCTTTATACTTCTCAGGCAATTGCTCAAAAAGCAGTTTTCTAACTTATGAAATAGATTTTTTGTGAGCATATAGTTGTTGGATTTCTACTGTTGACATATACATCAAAACCCAGAAAGCATTTAGTATCCCTTGTCCTGATCCACAACCCAAATGAAAAAAGAAAAAAAAATTAGCAAGTCTGTCATCAGTCCTTGTGACTTTCATTCCCAAAATACCAACATACACCTGCTAACTCAAAAGCTAGGAGTCAGCTCGTGTTTTAAAACGATGAAGAAAGCTTTCTTAGCAAATATGAAGTAAGGAATGTAGTAACCTGTCCCTCAAGAAAAAAAAAGAGTTAAAAGTTAAATATTATTAACATCGTCTTGGAGATAAAGTCCATACCAGCAAATATTAGAATAAAATCAAGGTAAGTTTTCAATTTACCTTTGCAGTAAGTTTTGACCTCTCAAAGTCTCAATTAACTTTAAAGCTTGTTCTTTTCCAACTCCTGGAACGCCCTATAGAGACAGAAATATTAAACATCATTTAATGACACACACAGTATACAGATTTTCATAAATTGCCTTCACAATCTTATTAACAGAAATGATAAAACAATCACAGACATTGATCTACATTGACAAAAATAATTTTTGACCAAGTTACGTAGTCAGAGGTGACAGATTATAGCTGTAGTACCAGACACCCAATAGCAGCTAAGATAAAACCACCTATTTTCCACTGCTTTCTTTCTACACATTGCTTTTTTTTGTTGTTTTGTTTTTTAGTGCACCATCTGCAACAGAACTACCATATGAAATACTTGAAACATTCTTGACGGCTAACTGCCAGAGAAATGAAACTTTTCAGAACTGTTTTGGAAAGTCAAACCAAGACAAATTCATTCTTTGGATTTTAAACTCAAAAGACTGGAATCTCAGATGAAAAGTGTCTACCATAAAGTCTTCACTTACAGGAGAGCGGCTTTATGGCAAAGAAACTGCTTGAACCTCAAACACTTGAGTTCCAAGAGATGACTTAAAGAATAGTGCTAGAGAATTTTTCTGAAAGATAATTAAAAACCCAAACCTGAAAGAAGCCCTCCTTTCCTCTTCAATAATCACTTGCTTGATTTTGCTATTACATCTTGCATTGATTTTGCTGTTATTACATCTGTAGTATGCATGTCCTTTACAAGACTAGCCCTATAGGTAATACATGGGAACAGCAAATATTTTTTAGAAGCTAGCTCATGGGCTGAAATCTAGGACTTTATAGTAATACCTAGATATTAGGAAGAGTGACAGACAATTAATTCAAAACAACCTGAATGATTTAAATCAAGAATCGGTACCACTGAATATAAACAGTGTATTGAGTGTCCTTTCTACGGTACTACTACAAATAAACCGATAGCTTATTTTTATTCAAATATAACAACTGATTATATACAACTGTATGAAATAAATGTACTTTCAAAACCAATTAGAAGTTGTCATTGGTTGTGCAGCCACTCAGGCAGACAGGTATTCAGCTTCTGCAAGGAAAGCATCACATATACGTAATCAACAAAGCAAGTGCAATTATAGACTGGTATTCTCATTTATCTGTTCTGCCAGTCGTCACACCCACAAGGCACTCCTGTAGTTCAGCTTTCCCTGGAAGTTTCTATCTTTCTTTGCTTTGCCAGGTTGCAGCAACTCAAAAGACCTATCTGGTATTGCTGATTGTGTGACTCCAGAAGACACATGTGCAAGAACCTGGCATTCCAGGAGCTGCTAGCTGCATTACAGTAACTACTGATTAGCCGCTACTTTCTGCCTCCCCCTCAGACTTGTCTTTCAATTAAAAAAAAAAAAAAAAAAAGATTCGACTGATGTGCTCTGTCATTCAGCACACTGTCTGTTATTTAAAAGGACAGTTTTATCAAATTGATACACTATGATTTAAGAGTAACTAGACATCCACTGCAATTCTGAATGGGAGCAACCGTTGCCTGTGGTCACAGCATGATGAGCTGTATAGAAATCAAGTTTCATACCACTTCATTTCCATTTCAAATAGCCATTCCAACACCTTCTGGTGAAAGTCTCAACAAAAAAAAGCTTTCAGGAAAAAAGAAGAAAAAAAAGTAATGAGTGAGATCCCTCTCACTTCATTCGTCACCTCAAATTTACAAAGTAGTAGTCATCTATTTGAAAATCATGTAAAATCCCCTTTTAGTTCTATCAACAAATATGTCCAAGCTCCATCCAGAACGGTTGCTACTAATAACTACAGTTCAAAACCATCACTACTAACTATTCCAAACAGCATAAACAGAAATGTTTTTTCTTCATTTTCCTCAGCTACTCTACCGAGGATGTACTTTGCATCCTAATGGGTACAAAGTATCCTGGCAATCGCTCACTTTTCATGTTTGCTCAGTATCAACAATGCTGAAACTTTCATATAATGGAGGTGAAGACTACAGTCTGAAAGAATACATAAAATAGATTTAGGATGATTAATGTTAATGAAATAATTTGATTATCTTTAAGCCATCAAAAAAACCCCCCACATATATAGTTACTTACTAAGCATCTTCTTCAACTAATTCTCAGTATTCATTGCATTCATGCATTCATCCATTGCATTCAATGCAAATCATGCATTGCACGGTTTTGTCAGCATGCACAAGTCTCCCTTGATACACTGTCTTGAAAAACAATAAACTGTAAGTACCTAATAAAAAATAATTATATTGCTTACCTTTGGAAGGTAATCACAACCCAGAAGAACAGCTAGCCCAATCAAAGACTCTCTGTCACAACCAAGCTTCTCCTTAATAGAAGACATTGTGTAACAGTCAAGATACGGTTCCTGAAAGAGAAATTTATCGTATGCTTTATTTCCACAACATCAGGAAAGGAACAGCCCAAAATCACATTCACTTTGTTTACCCAACACTATCCACCCACGTCTGCAGGCAACAGGTCTATCCCATAAAATACAAAGAGTCTGATAGCAAAAACAAATAAATCCGCAATTATAATTATAATATAATGCATGGGCACCACATTAATAACTACAGTTCTGGAGTTTCAAGTTGTAACTGTGGGCATCAACTGTTCAAAAGAAACTAAAATAAAATCAAGAGTTGTTTTCTATATTGTTTAGTATATTTAGAAAAAGTTAAATCTAACATTATTGAGTATTAATGGCTGTATAAATCATCTTAGGAACCGCAGTTTTTAAAGTCCATATAAACTTTATAATGTGCTACTTGAGTTAAAAAAAAGAACCAAAGAAAATTAAGTGTCACCTAACATTATACCTATGAGCTAAAGGAACACATGGAGCCTTGAGGAGAGGACTCAAACACAATAATATTTCATAATTATTAACATGAATAAAAAGATAGGAAGCCCACCCCCCAAAACAAACAAACAGAACCCTGTTATCTGAAACAGATACCCCAAATGAATGTGCGCACACAAATTACTTTTTATATCAACAGGCAGATATTACGTATCTTAAGATACGTAATAAGATAACCCTGAAAGATCAAGTCCACCTTCATTTTTGGTAATGAATGACAATGAATGAAGGAGGAAATTGATCATCTTGACCCCAAATACAACGTCAAAGCAAATCATTTTCCAACTACTTTTTTTTTTTTTTGAACTTAATCATTCCTAGTGCTTTTTTTGGTTCTATTGTTTTTTTTCCTGTTACTGAAGTACCTTCTTGACAAGTCTTACGGATAAAGATTTAAAATTCCAACCCCAACATCATTTTTCCTCTGCTTTCTTGTTAGCTTTACCAGGTAGAACATATGAATTCCTTTCTCTGATTTACAGAGAAGTATAAATGAAGGACATTTGTGTTTGCTTTTTGCCAGATCTGGAAAACTGCACTCTTTAACAAATGAAGCTCAGGATTATAAATTGATTTTTCTCTTTCTGAAAGTTCACAATAACTGATTATTACACAGATGCATAATCTGTCCTATTCATATTTGAGACTAACAGTATTAACCATAAATATATTCATAATGAATAAAATAAACATGTAAGATGCAAACCTGTGAACCAGACAAAAGGCTGACCGCTCCCCATATGCCCTAACTGTAAGTTTATCAGAATCAATTATTTCATTAAAATTCTCCACTGTTGAGGAAGGAAAGAAAAATTGCTACTTAGTTTTATTATACATCACAAGACAGCACAAACACAGACAATAGTACGGGAAGTGTTCTTCAATCCAATTGTTTTGCTCTCAAATCCTAGTAGACAGGCAGTGAATCCAACAAAGCATTCCTGTCTTAAAGGACTATCTTAAATAACCTCAACTACCAGATGATAAGCGTGGTATCCAAGTAATTGTTTCAAGGCCCTCCAGTTAATTTCTATTTTGAGGAAAACTCTAAAGAGCAAGCAAAACCTCCTTCTGACCTCAATGAGGTACGTTACCTTAGCATTCATGGCAAAGTTCCTATAAACCGTTTGAGCTCCGTATAGGAAGACATCTCCATCGTTGGTAATGCACCCATCAACGTGGCCTTTTACATTTAGGTAAGCACACATTGCCTCTGCTTCTCCTGCTGCTTGAACCCAAGGGACACCTAAACACTCCAACAGTTCCAGACACTGAAAGAATCCAAAAGGAAAGAGATTGAATGATAAATTAGATCCAGTTATTAGCATGAATTTTCTCAGAAAAGTATTTACGTCCACTCTGAAAACTGCTACTGTTGCAATGACTATAAAACACTACATAAATACAAAAACTGTAACAGTAAACTACTTTTCCTCTAAAGCAGTCAAAAAAGTACTCAATTAAGAACAATGCAATAAGTACAGAACTCGAACACAGAATGAACACCTTCACAAAAATCTGTATGCTTTAAATGGACTTTTAGGATGTTTTCAAATGAAGAGCAAAAGAAGAATTTATCTTCACAAGCAACATGGTTTGCTTGGTACTCAGCAGTAATACTGGGCTAGCACAGACATCTTTCAAACTGCCAGACTCCTCAAAAACATAAAGCATGACAGTACAGTATTGCTGGCCTAACTAAGACTGGACCAGTTTAAGACATACTTAGATATACCAATATATATTTCCCACAAATTTTAGAACAAAAAATTTGTTTTAAAATTTAAGAATAAAACATGAATTGACACATTCAATCTACCAAAGCCATGAGAACAAAGTTTGAATTTCTGTAATAAGCACTTGATTATGACTGCAGCTCATTGTAGCATAACACAAAGAACACATCAAACAAGAAAATTATTCTGACATTGCCCCCCCTTCTACAATGAATTAACAAATG
Organism: Cygnus olor; assembly: GCF_009769625.2. NCBI lineage: Eukaryota > Metazoa > Chordata > Aves > Anseriformes > Anatidae > Cygnus > Cygnus olor. Next base: position 12,034,593 of record NC_049171.1, read on the forward strand.
CTATAACGTCCAATTACAAAAGGGTGTGTTCTCTCTAACTTGTAATATTGCTGACATTTGTTGTATAGAAAACTATCAATTGAGTTCTTGTCTTTGAATTATTTAAGGTTTCTTTCTATCACATTAAAAAAAATACTGAACCATACCCCTCGATTACTCACCTCTTTTAACACGGATTTAAAATGAGATCTCCCTGTTCTTGCAGCCCCATGTCTCTTGGAAGGTCCATAGCGCATCTCGTTCCTCTTACTCATGGTGTCTGCTTTCAACCTGGGGGCCTCTCCTTCCATGACAAACACTAGTTTAATTCCCATTGATGTTAAGAAAGAGAACCGAAAAAATAGGTTTCTGCAATAAAGTAATGTGTTCCATAAGTAGAATTAGGGAAGCCTGATTACTTCAGATGTTTTTGTTATGTTCCTCAGTCTGCCCCAGGAACAACCTTAGCTTCCTCTCCACCTTCTATGGCTCCCTTACCCCAAAGCTAACAGATTTTATCTATTTCCTTGATGTTGTTTTACTAGCGACTTGTAACAGCTTTACAAAATATCCAAGAAAATATCACATAAGGACAAGAAAGATTTTTTTTAAGGAGAAAAAACATAAACAACTTTAAAAGGCTAAATAAAATATATTCAAATTCCAAAGTCTGCTTTCAAACACATCCACATTGATTGTTTTGTACCAAATTTTAAGCCCAAATCTATCAATGCAGGTGCATCTGAAGTAAAAGAATGTTTTAATATTAGATACATAGATACCATTACCATGCCAATTTATTTAATGTGCAAATCTGCACCACTGATGGGAAGAATTTTACTTGTAAAAGCAATAATAACTACTTGGTCTATAACAGTAATATAGAGAGTACTCAGACAGCATATGCTTCTTCCAGTAATTCCTGGATGAATCTTTCAAAGAGTGACTGAACATTTACATCTCTTCGATTTACAAGGAAAGACCATTATTCTAGATTTAATTTTGTATATTTGTTATTGGTAAAAGAGGATAAGTTGATCTCTTGAGGCTATTTTTATTTTCACAAATGAAAAGAAAAAGAAATCAATCGATTACAATAAAAGTTTCTGTAGAATACTTAGCAAAATAATTTGATCTCCAACTGCATTAAATCTTTTTTTCCACTGGTAGAAATCTGTCCACCCCTTTGCCTTGCTTTGGAAAGACTGCACAAGAGATGTGGACTGATGTTTCCATTCCACTGCACGTAAGACTTTTTTATCATAGAGAAAATGTTCATGTTAAGCTCCAAGTTTTACTTAATTACCCATTTGGGGTCCTAAGTATAACATTTTAAGAAAAGATTTTCAGAAGATGCTAATATTTCATATTAACAGAATTCAACAAAAGCCCCATAAACATATAACAGCTAGTAACTCAATATTCTTGAGCTAAGCAGTCATTTAAAAAAAAAATTATATAATTTCATTTTTGTCAGCATCATTTACAGGAAACAGTGCTCTGAATTTACAGCTGCTTATCCTTGCTCGTTTAAATTAAATATATACACATTCTTCAATGTTGCTCATAAGCCTGAAGATTGATTCAGACCTCCCGTTGAAGTAAATATGGTTAACTAGAATTTTAACTCATACACCACAACAAGCATGCATAAGTCCCATTATGTTCTGAATCTACCAGCCTCCAAAATGCTGTCATAAACAGGCTTAAACTTCTACAGTACCTTCCAACACACATCCTCAGAAATATAGGGGAATGAGCATGTTGATATGTACTTGCCACTTGATAATTTTCTCACCACATGGCACTGTACCACAGTAAGACCAGTACAGTTCTGCCTGCACCCATCTCAACCTTACCTACTGTTAAGGCCTCAATAAAAGGTATGCTGAGCCCAAGAAATTCTCCTGTTTGCACCCAAGCACTAAGTTGAGTTCAACCAGTATGACCATGTTTTCATTTCAAACCCTTTATGTATGCAGCACAAGTAATAACAACAGAAAACAGCACAGTCATATGAATTTTGGAGGTAAGTAATCTTAATTTCTGAACTACCAAAACTAAATTATACAGCTCCAAAACTTTTGGCTACAACGTTTTATATAGATACCATACCTCAAATGTGGCTTGGTAACTACTCCAATCATCTTTTTAACGGTCTGCGCTTCACAAACCCACAAACTTAAATCAACAGCAAGCGTTTTTCCTTTGAGACTGCTCAAGCTGACAGGTTGTCTCACAGGCTCAAGGATTTGCCACAGATTAGTCACTCCCATTGTTCCAGCTTCTTTGTTGTCAACATGAACGTTTTAGCTGTAAAGACTAAGCAAAATATTTTCAGAACATAACACAAAATATGACATATTATGAACACTAGGTTCATAAATTAAATATGCAGACGGTATCAGTTTTGCTTTTATAAGCCAAGAGCATTCACAATCATGCCTTCTAGGTATGGAGTGACTCCAGTTCACAGGTGGTTTATCACTGAATACCTTCTTTGGACTGTATGTTTTCATTGCTAATAGGCTAAACATAAATAAAAATCAGCTGAAAAAAGTAACATAACATGCTTCCAAGTCTCATATGTCCCTTACATAGCTAGAATCCAAAACTTATTTAAAAAGCAAACAAAATCCACACCCCTCAAGGCCATTACTTCCTGATGTGAAGCTGTAGGATTCACATTAAAAAGACTCAGTTCATATAATAGTAGCTTACATATAAAAATAGATTGAAGAATATTTATGACAAAAACAAAACTCCTTGTTAGTCCAAGATCATATAACAAGGGCTAATGGCCAAGGTTGTGGCTTAGGAAATTGAAGCTAAACATTAGGAAATAATGACAATGGGTACTTTAGCACTGGTTGCCCCCAGAGGCTGCAGAATCTTCCTTCTCCATTTCCAACATTCAGACAGCACACTGTCTTACTGGTTTAATCTAATATTGGTAGAGCTTCCTCCTCTGCAAGGGATTACCACAGATGTTCTCCAGAATTCCCTTTGAACAAATATTTCAGCAATTGTAACAGCATGATTCCAGAAACGTGAAATGTGCCTGTTCTTACTATTGTTAAGTGCCAGTCACACACACTACTGCAAAAAGATCCTTACAGGGAATGCTAGCTCATAACATACACCCATTAGGTAGCATATTTCTTTGTCTCTTCTTTAACTTTACTTATGCCACTCTGTTCTTCACACTACCCCATGACTGGATTTCCTTTTCTTCACAGTCCTTTTACTGTTCTGGTTTTCATACCTTGCCACTTCTATATAAACAACTCTGACACATACATTGCTTTTCCCTCACAACACCAACCCACACCTACATTGCCTTACCATACAAAGTTTGCCTCACGCTTATTTCCTCTACTTTTCTGTCATTTCCTCCAATATTAGAAGATAAAAAAATCTGGAATGTTTTGTACTTCTTGCATCCTGATTTTGAAACTACTACACGCACAAATAATATACACCCCCTTCCTTTGAAGTCATGACTAGGTGAACTCTGAGATCTGCTTAGGACTCGAGTAGTTATGCCACCTTGTGGCCTCTTGTGAACATGGCCACGTTAAATTTATGCATCTTTCACATTCAACACCTTCAGAGCCTGTCAGAACAGCAAGTCTGCCTTTGTACGGTGCTTTTTTTTGTACTTTAGAACTGTTTTAAAGCAAGGTTGCTAATCAATAATGTACCATTTCTGCTGCTGCAGGCATTCCAGGTTGTTTTTAAATCGCGTTCAATGAAAGATCTACTTTCAACAGCAATCATGCTTCTTTAATCCATTTCTTCAGTCACACAACCTCGTTTTAGTTTTATGCTCTCAGGGCATTATGTAGTAAAATAGGGATTTTGTTGTTGTTATGCCTCAAGCACATAAAATGAGTTAAAACTATAAATAAAGCATGCAAATACATGGCATAATTTATAGCATGTTGTATGGTACATAATTAACAGGAAAGACAAGTATACTACAAATACTTAATGTTTCAGAAGATTAACAGTTATATAAAAGAAAAAGTTTTAAAAAGCTGAGAACTAAAAACAAAACAAAAATCCAACCAAGTAACTTTTTCCCTATTTTGTTTCCAACAAAATCCTGTTCTGTCCTCAGTAACATTTCTTTACCCTCATTCAAAATATACTTAGGTTTGAGTTATGAAAATCTGTAAGACCTACCACACATTCAGTTTCTACTTTCTGAGGATATTCTGTAAAATATTTACATCTGGATCCTGCATACAGACAGACCTACAACTCTTGATAGGAGTGATCTGTCTATTCAGATTTTGAGGTTCATTCATTACAGGTTTCCAGTCTTCTTAGAAGAGAGAAACTTCTAATGGAGGGAGGTCAAACTTCCTCCTTTCCCCACATACTTACAAATCACTGGAGAGAAACTTCCTAAGGCTCTTCCCCCAAGAAGTCGCATGAAAGCGGAGCACCGAGACGCACACGCGCCTTCAGTTCAAACATAAAATTCCCGCCTCAATACGAACTCGTGTATCTTAAAGTAGCGCCTGAAAGAGAGGCGTTCCCTGACCGCCTGCTCGCAACGATGAGACCTCTCCAGAGGTCTCCCTGCCCGATAACAAGATGTACAAAATGACTGCACACCTACAAACCTAGCGCCCCAGCCCCACACTGACCGCAGGGGACCCACTCCCCATTCCCACCCGAGCCCCCTCAGCGACTTATCTCTTCCTCAGCCGCCTGCCACACAGCAGAGCGAAACACAGCCAAACTTTAATCAGGAATTATAACAAATTTACCTCCCCAGCTCGGACCACCGAGGCACCCCAACACCACCCGCTCTCCCCCACGGCGCTCCTCAGCCCTAATGGCCGCCCCCTCCCCGAGGGCTGCTCCGCCCTCGACAAAATGGCGGGCGAAGAGGAAACGGCCCCCTCAGGGAGGTGTCTGGGAGAGCGCGCAGGCGCCGCGCCCGTGGCGGCTGTTCCGTTGCACTCAGCCGGCCGCCCCCCGCCGTGTTGGGCTCGGAATCTCCGCGGGAGTGCGCCTTTCACCCGGTTGTAACGGTCCCGCCGCTTGGCGGTGGGATCGAGGAGAGGTAGGATGAGGAATGGGTCATCTTCGTGGGGCCGGGTGAGGGGTCCCGGTGGCGGCAATGCTGTGCTGTGCTTGCTGTCAGCAGAGTACGGCCGGGCCCTCGCTGAGCCTGCCGGGGATGGGTTCCCCCGCGGTGTTTTTTTTTTTTTGTGTGCCCCAGGGTGGGTTTTTCGGTTTCTGACTTGTCCCTGTGGTGGTCGAGCTGGGTGAAATTTCCCCCTGGTGCCTGCTTGCTGCTCAGGGGTAGCGCATGGGGTTTGCCGCGAGGCATCCGGCATTATAAAGGCAGGGGGAGAGGCAGGTACTGACTAGGGAGCGCTTTCCTCCTTCTCCTCCTTCTTCTCATCCTTCCCCTCCTCTCCTTCCTTCTTCTCCTCCTCTTCCCAGCTGCGGCAGAAACGAAACTGATGTGAGGTTTCTCTGGTCTGGTGCATCCACCGACATAAGCTTTGCAACGGAGAGGTGATTGCATCCTTTCAGGTCGTCCAGGGCAAGTTTTGGGACAAACAAGGAGTAACTGTGGCGTTGGAGGTGTGAGCAGAGGGATTTTGTTCCTCCCCATAGGTGAGGTAGAGCTGCCATCACTTGCTGCTTCTCCAGCAGGTGCTTGCTAAGTGTCTGCATGGGGTGGTATGGGCTTTGTGTGCCTGATAACACGAGCAGCTGGCTGAGTTGAGAGATCTCATACCTTTTTTGTACAAAAAAAAAAAAAAAAAAAAAAGGCTTTTTTGGCTGTGTATGTTTCTTTCCTTTGTTGTTATAATCTACCAGAATTAACATGTAGTTCATTTATCAGTATCTCTGTGTCTGTTTAAATAAATGTAGTGTGGTATACCGTGGTTCCCTCTGACCAAAACAAAGGCATGCACGATCTATTAAAAAATTAGGTTTATCAGCAGATCACAGTTCTTTTCTTCCATTTCTCTCGCCCTTCCTCTTATATGTTACATTCTGTAACACTGTAGGTCTGTTCCTGTGCCTTCTGTCAACCTGTGTTGTGGTAACTGGATGAAAGGCAATCCAAGATTGTAGCTGGTCTGGTTGCAGAGTGGTTGAAGTGGATGTTTCGAGTGGCAAATGTTTCCTACCTTAGATGATAACAGGCTGACACAAAGTTGCTGGAAAGCCAGCCTGAGGTGTTTTTGGTGGTGGTGGGTCGTGTATTGTCTGCCCAGGATGATACCAGATGTGACCAGCTAGGCAGGGAGGAAGGAGGAAAGGAGGAAGAAAAATTTAGAACTGCATTGCAATGGAAACTGGAAATAGGATGCCCTGGGTTTGGTTGGAGCATTAGTGGCTGGCAGTGCATATTGCCTCTGGTGCACACAGCCTGTCTTCCTATACTTTGATGTTAGTGGTGTAAATAGTTTTCTATTATAACGTGTAATAGTCCTAATAGTTTTACACAGTATCATGTGACACATCTTGGAACGGTGGTTTCCTTTCACTTTCTCATTACGTGCATGAAAATTGTTTGTTATGATTTGTAGTGATCTTGTGATGTTTTTGTAATTACATCTGTCCTGCCCTTATTCACTCACAGTTAATAGCTGTGGGTTTTACTCCTAATTGTGCTCTTACCTTCCATGCTAGTAAAGATCATTTTTTATTAAATGAGCACTTTTGTATTGTCTTTCTGAATGATAGTCCAGTTCTCACATTATTGATGTTCCTGACTTTGTCATTGCAAGTTTCCATTAACATAGTCCTACTTCATATTTCAACATAACCGTACATTTAGACTTCATTTTAAAAATACGATGTCTAGTCCTTTAAGCAAACTTCTGTTAACATTTGTCAATAGTATTCATTGTTGACTTCCCATTAGTCTATTGCATACATTAAAATACTTGTACTAATCTTTATTTTTGCCAGTTTAATAGTTTCCAGTATGATACTTGCACATTTTAATGGCAGGTCACATCTGCGGCTTTTCCTTTGCTTTCAGGTATTCCCAAGCTGTTGTTAAAATCATGATAAGCAGTGCTATGACACTGCAATTGACTATTTTTTTCAATTAAAAAGTTAATGAAGAAAATCAGTGTGTCATGGTACAAATGATTAATGTAAAAAAATGAACTTCTTTCTGTCAAAAACACCAAGACGGTCTAAAAGTAAAGCTCGAGTGTAGTATATGTCATTTTCAGTGTTTTTTTGTTTGCTTGCTGGCTTGTGTGTGGGTTTTGTGTGTGTGTGTGTCTTAATTATTTGTCCCTTTAGCTTTTCAAGCTTTGTTTCTTGTGAGGTCTGATTAGTGGACTCCTTGTTGATGAGGTCAATTTCTTCTGCCTTCCTGCTTTTTTGTATGCACTGTAGGTGTTACATCTGCTTACATCTGGTACCTGTGATAACAATTTCAGAGGCTGTTTCAATACAGTTTAAGTTTCTGTTAAATTTTATCTTCAGTACTAATTCTTCTAGAGTTCTGTAGTGCAAACTGTTCTCTTTTTGACTTCATTATGCTTAGATTAAGTGAGTGAGTTTTCTTCTAGGCTATTTTGTTTTCCGTTCTCATAGTCTCTTTTCCTTAGATGTGCAAATTATATAGCAACGGAATTCATAGCCCTGTTCTTTAGTTAATATTCATTATAGCATTTAAGTCTTGTGTTTTCTCTTCTTTGTAGAGTGAGACTTCAGTGGAACAGCAAATTGAACAAATGCATACCTTCATGTTCGGTTGATGGATAAATTCCAAGAGCATACAAGCAACTCTTTCCTGATCCAAGTAATATAATGACATGGTTATATAGGAAACTGAAAGTAGCACAGTAAAAGGTATGTAACTGAATGATGAAGTGTATTTGCTTGCTTGTTTTATGTGTATGATCTTAAACTACGTAACATAAAATGGAAATGGCAGATTCCCTGTAAATATTTAATTAACATAATAATAGTCCAGAACTTAACCTGATATCCCTGATATTATTGCAAGAAGATAAGATGGGAAGCTTATTGCATGTCTGCCTTTGCTTTGAAGTTCGTCTGTTGCACTTGAGGGAAAGGGATGTATGCTATTTCTTATTATTTGTGTGCTTTGTCTAAGACAATTAATGAGGAGATAATCAAGTACTGTTTTATAAAACCCAAAGAATACCCAGAATAGAAATTCAGTGGTCTCTAGTGATGTAACAAATTTTAATGTCTGTGGTGTTTGATATAATAAATGCTATTTATTGTCTGTGGTGCTTTATGGTATGAGCTTTTTCAAACTTTTATTTCTGTTGAAATCAGGCTAGAGTTTGACCAGAACATTAAGCTGGCACAAGTAAAAGAAGCTGCTTAAAGAAGCACTCTATCTCCACATTGACCCAAACATACAAATTTGTATGGTGAAATGGTTGGGAAACTTCTTTTTTTTAAAAAAAAAAAAAATGAAAAAAACCTGCATCAATTTTCAATGCCTTCAGTCAGTTTATTATTCTGCTTCGTAAAGAGTTGCTTGAACTCAGGGAGATAAGAGAAACAGAGGAGGCAGGTGAGAGAGCTGGCTGCGCTTAGTTTATCCACAGATGACTTACCTCTAAGTAACCTGAAAATTGCCATCCTACTGCCGAAAATTGCCATCCTGCTACTGGTTGAGTGCCAGTGATGGTGACAGCCAGTCACCAGGTGCTCCAGGAATTCAAGCCGGTCTTTTACCCAGTCCTGCAACTGTTAGGGTCTGGAGCATCCTGGAGAGAGGCCTGGAAGAGGAGACTGCGGGAGCAAGAGCCCAGGCAAGCCTTGACAAGGAACCGTGGAGAAGCTCTGGGAGTGCTTGAGGGCTTACTGAGCAGGGGTCCCCTGGGACCATGCATTGCATGGCTGGAACCACTGTGCCTGCCCACCTAACTTTCTCAGGAACCTTGTTGTCTCCCTTGCAGGATGTGGGAGGTCACGTTAAGAACTGCTGGGCTGACCCACCAGGCTTCTTTCCTGTGTCATATCATCTGTCAAGTAGGACAGGGAAACTGTTACTCATTAACTTCAAATATATCTGTGACAAGAAGTGATTTGGTACCCTGCTTTTTTTTTTATTATTATTTTTCATGAATTCACCCTACTGTTAGGCCATTCAGTGATTTTTCTATAATGGTGAATATTAATTGCATTTAATACCTCCGAATTTTGCATGGTGAGATGTGTGTAAGTTGGCTGCCACTCTTTTGCTGGAAGGAAGCAACATTGCCTGAGCAAGAGAACATGCTCAACTGTGGAAACATTTTGATATCTAAAAATTATGTAGTGGTTATCCGTTTGAGCATGGTCTGGACACTTATCAATAGGTGACCTAACTGCTGGCAAGTAAAAAGATTGTGCATTGTCTTTGTATGAACAGGACCTTGTTTCTGCTGTGGACAAAAGTAATGTGGTCCACGTTTTGTGTGGTAATTTGGGACTCTAGGTATAAAGAGTGTAATGTGCAGTTTAGGGGGAATAAGAACCACACCCTAATGATACTGTTGCAGAAAATGTGAAATTTTGACTATCCTAGACACCTGTTCGTTTGGTTATATGCAACTTTGGTAGACTTTGTTACTTTTGCAGGATTTATTTCTTATTAGTCATATTAGTGAGGTGGGTTATTTATCTCTTTGTAGAGGAAGCATTTACATGTATATATGTATAGGTATGTTTTCTATATAGAGAATTGTCGTTCATTAATAAAATGACAGCATTTTGTTTACTGTGATCACATAACATTGCCTAACAAAAGCAGGTTGGCTGTGTGCAGAAGCAGGAAGGGAGCAACACTATGAATCTAAATTTTCATTTATTCAACTTTATGTATTCCACATATTCACTGTAGACATTTCTCAACCATGTATAATTAATACATTTTCTTTTTGGCTGTGCAAATCACTTTATTCAAAATTGTCAATCGTACTGCAACATTTGCAATGACCTTAGAATTTCTTGTATCAAATTAAATAAGTGCAGTCTGCATTATCTGTAGGTATGTTTTCATATAACAGGTTGTAAGTTTCAGTCTAATTTCAGTACTACATATTTGTAACTTACAGATTGTAAGTTTCAGTATTAAATTCAATACTACATATTGGGCTACAGTTTGATACGTCCTCACTATAATTACTTTGATATTTTTTCAGTACTCATGGGTAAGAGAAAGGAAGAAAGTGTTTCAAAGCCTAGATCCCACAAAAGACAGAGGCAAGAATTCACAGATGAGCACAGTGATGAGTCAAATGATGAAGAAAACTCACTGTTTTCATTTGATACTAATTTCTCTCCTGTGTCGGTAAGTTGTTTTAAAAAAAATTCCAAAACTAAGAAAAGTGATGTATAAAATTCTCTATCTTTGGTTGATGTTGAAATAAGTCTTGTATGTAGGCTTCAACTGAACTAATCTAAAAGAAAATGGAGATAATGGCTGTAATGAGAATTTCTGAATGTTCATTCTTACCATATTTTTGTGGGTCATGTAGTTATGACAGTTGATCATAAAATAACAGTATTCTGGTTTTATGGAATGAATGCTACTGGAGTTGACAACTAAGTAAAGTTGAAAGATTTTGTTTAATAGAAGTATGGCATATTTGGTTTAGGGCTGTAGGAAAAGCAGAAAAAAATATTTAGGAAAACAAATAGTTTACTAAAAGAAGCATTAGATGCTTTCTTTTGTATAGCTGACACTTTGAAATGACAATTAAAAATGTTTGAAATGCTTGTTTTGGAAGTGAAACTTGAAAATGGGAATACCTTTTTTTGTGTTTTTCTGTAATAGTTAAATTTTAATTTGATGTTGGACTCTTAAAATAATTTTTAGCACACAAATACAGTCTTGCATGTTATATGATACTGGGGTTGATTTATGATCCACAGAGGTGTAACTCCTCACTTAATTTTCTTGAACGGTACCTATTCTGTGTCATTGGATTTTTTATTTTTTCCTGAAAACTTTGCTTGATTAAAAAACATTGCTTTTCTGAAACATTGCAGATAAAATTACCTGTCAAAATAGTATGAGTTGAACACTGGGATGTCCCTTTCATTTCTAGTTTCATTTCTAGTTTCATTTCCTCCTTCCTAACTTAATTCTATTTCCCTTTTTCAAAGTTGTGCTAAGACTTTTCAGTGTTTTTTAAATAACAAAATCTTTCTATGATGCTCTTTACTTACTGCTCTAATAACTGTATTACGATCTTGATCTTTTATATTAATTGTAAGTTAGCTGTGGCAAGAACTGAAATTTGCCATTGATAAGAGTTAAGTTTTGGTAACTGTTTTGATCTTAATTTATATAATAACAAGCAAATTTTCACAATATCATGAAACCCTTCTGATGTTCTCGTGGTTTGTTAACATTGATGGGTTTTATTATAGTCATTTGAATTCTCATATTTAAAATAGATGAAATGTATTTAATTAAAATGCACACATAACATAATATCTATTTAGACTGTAGGGGAAGTTGGGATAATTGAAAGTATCCAGCTGAAGAACTTTATGTGCCATTCCATGTTGGGACCTTTTCAGTTTGGATCAAATCTCAATTTTGTTGTTGGAAACAATGGAAGTAAGTATTGATTGCAACATTGGTATGCCAAAAGACTGCTTTTGTTAATAATTTAAAACATCTAATTTTGATTTGGAAAAAAAAAGAAAGATACATAGATGAGCTAACACTTCTAAGAATGTAGGTTAGTTCAGTTTTAGACTCGGGAATCCCATTGGTCTCTGCCAGTAGTCCAGAGCTGATGAAAAAGTGAAGTTTTAAATTGAGAGGTTTGCAAAAGATAATGAGTGCAAAACATTTCATTATATAAATTTATGTATAATTCAAACATAAACTTCATATACTCATATGTTGATTTTAAAATACATAGTAATTGTCCAAGTTTATGTCAAGTAGAAGCTGTTTTAGAAGGACGTGATTCCTTTCGCCAGTTCAGTTCTTTTGGAGGGAACATTTCAAAAATTAAACGTAAATGTTTAAATAGAGCTTAAAACCTTTCAGTTAATTGAATTATAATATGTATTTGATTTCTTCTCTCGTATAAATGTTTTCTGCATGCTTGTAAGGAAGGGAGTTTCCTTTCCTTCTGAGGTAGGACATCTTGTTGAATGCATATTGCTGAAGAATAGTAACAGAAGTTTGGCTCAGAATGAATTTTTGGGGGGGTACCTTAAGGAATGGATGTGGGTTTTTTTTGTTGTTGTGTTTTTTTTTTTTTTTGTAATTGTTTATTTCTACAGCCATGACTATTTTATGTATTTGACATAAATTGGAATTTAAGTGCTTGAACACATAAGCAGTCAAGCAAAAATCTATAACGTGAGTGAATTGGATAAAAAGTCACAAGAACTTTTAAAAAAAAAAAGGCAAAATAAAAACTTCAATGCTTCTATTATAGGTGGAAAAAGTTCTGTGTTAACTGCTCTTATTGTTGGACTTGGTGGAAAAGCCACTGCTACTAATAGAGGTTCCTCATTAAAAATGTTCGTAAAAACCGGAGCAACGTAAGTAAAATTTTTTCATTTTAAGATGGGATATGTAGTTTAGTGATTTTGATTATGGTTAGCTGATCAGTCTTTTGTTAACTTCATTTTCTCTGTTTTCCCACTGGGGCTAACTCATAAGGGGGGGGGGGGGGAACCCAAAGCATAACACTGCCATATTAAAAATAAATAAATAGAAATTTACCAGTAGAATGCCACTAGCTCTGAACTAGCTAAGGCACAGCAAAATGTGCTGCTTATTGCCTAGTTTTCGTATATTGCTTTCATGACATACTTGAATATCCTACAGAAGGATTTGAGTTCTTTAAAAAAAAAAAAATCGTAGGAAATGAGTTAACCTCACTGCTCACAGAATAGTGATAAGTCTTCTGTCTTGTGATGTGAGTTTATATGCAGGTGGATTATTTAATGCGAAGGAAGTAAATTTGTGTCTGCAGCAAGACTGGGGTTAGTACTTTTAGGGGAACCAAAAAAGGATGGGAGGAGGTTTAAAAGCTTATGTTTACATAATGCTGTAGCTCAGTGTCACAAGCTTTTCCTTTCAGAGGTGCCTGGTACTACAAATTTTTGCAGTATGTGCCTTATACATAATAACATTTCATCATTCACCTAAGAAGCAGAAAATCTGAATTCAGAATTGAAACCACATTACTCTTTCCTAGAAGAATGCTTTAAGCAGTGAATTATAGGTTACTTTTATTAGGTATGGCTTACAGAAGCCAAACAGCTTTTTACCCCAGAAACCAGTCTGGTGACGGTAGAACAACCAAAAAGGAACTTGATTCTGCAACCTAAACATGAAGGCAGTCAGATGGGAAGGAAAGGTGAGGGAAACTGCTCTCACAACTATTTGCTTTTGACTCGTAACTTATCTGAAGGTGCAAAAGGACAGTGTGTAGCAATGTTTCTGGCTACATGTCTGTTTTGGCTCAAACAGCACCAGTATGTTTTGTTCTTACTTGTACTATGACTGACTTTAAGTTACTACCTACACAAGACGTGACAATTTTTGTGGAAAATTAGAATGTTCTGATTTTTTTTTTGATTTGGAACTAATTTCAGTTGCCTGTGGTGGTTTTTTTTTTTTTTTGTTTAAGTTCTGCAGATATCTCAATAACATTGCGAAACCAAGGTAGAGATGCATTTAAACCAGAAGTGTATGGTGACTCTATTATTGTGAATCAGCACATTAATCTGGATGGAAACAGAAGTTACAGACTGAAAAGCAAATCTGGTTGGTGGTAGTCTTCAAAGCTCTTTAAATATTCTCATTGCTTTAAATACCTTGTTGTTAATGACAGATTGTTTCTTATAAGGTCAGTGGTTTTGCATTTACCTTAACGTGTTAGACCTTTGTTAGAATGTAAAAAGCGGTTGTCAGGTTCTGCATGTTGTGAGGTCATACAGTATTATGTCTTTTGTAGGTTTTTCTTGTTGTTGAATTGTCTGATTTACCTAAATTCTGTCACAGAGGAATTGAGGCAAGGAGTGGCTTTAATTAAAAGTACAAATTCCTGTGCAAATGCAAATATCATATTGGAAAGATTTAAAAAAAAAAAAAAATCTTGTCTAGGACTAAAGCAGTGCTACAAAACTACTAATGTCATTTATCTTTAATAAGAAGCACTAGATTGAACAAAAGATTGGAAGGTTGCATGTCTCTTCTTTGGACCAATTGTTATTCTCTCTCTCTCTCTCTCTCTCTCTCAGGGACTGTAGTTTCTTCGAAGAAAGAAGAACTCTTAGGAATACTGGATCACTTTAACATACAGGTAACTGATGCAGTGTTTAAATTCTGTGTAATTTAAGACGTACTATATTAATACATATATTTTATAATTCTTTAAATAAATGCAATGCTTCATTTTGTGAAATGAGAGAAGTTCACCTTTTGCATGTTCTTTCATGATCACTTCCAAAGGCAAAAGAAAATTAAAATTTTATGAACCTCATATAGTGCAGAATAAGACTCTGTACCAGACAAGTAAATGTTTGGTGTACTCTGCAAACTTTGAGTTATGTATCATATTAATGAAAGTCTTAGCTGATGTAGGTTTCTTACATACCTGGAGCCTATTAATTATTTATTTTTCCCCTGAAAATTTTTTTCAACTTTTGCTGTTGCAGAAATGTGGTGGATTTTTTTTATCTTTTTTTTGCTGCCTAAGTGATTAAGGAAAGATTAGGTAGTGTACATCAAGTATAAAATATTCAAAGTATTCAGCCTGTCAAATAATATAAACTTAATTTACTATGTATTGATTTTATGTTGTGGGAACTTCTGTAAGAATATATTGGACAGTTCGCTGAATTGAATGATGTACTTTGGGCAATTAAATAAAGACTAATTAAATGGCATTGGATGAAATTCCCAATGTTAATCTTGTTAAATAAATAGATAAAAAAAGCACTTTCCAGAAGACACTTTTCTTCCTGAAAAGAGTTCCTTAAAAGTCATTTTTGTGATTCAAATTTGTGTTTGGAGTGTGGGTTGTTTTTGTGTGTGCGCGCGTGTGTGGTTCCCATCCCAACCCTAATCGCAGTTACATATCTCTTTTCTCTAAAATAAAAATAAAGTAGTACATCTAACGTTACAGGTAGATAATCCTGTGTCTGTTTTAACTCAAGAGATGAGTAAGCACTTCTTACAGTCTAAAAATGAAGGTGACAAGTATAAGGTAAGAAAAATCTTTTAATACGTTGATTAAATGTTAAAAGGTAACTTTTAGTCAGTTTGGTTCAGGTAATTAAAAAAAACAGTGCACTCCAGGAAAATAAAGAAAAATATTTGAAGCAAAAAATACAGGTTTGAAAATTTTAGAGGTGTCATTTGGGGAAAAAAAAATAACTTTCAGAATTCTTGATTTTAATTACCTGATTGTAGCAGTCATCCACTTGCAGAAACAGTTTTTTGAAGTTTCTTTTTTCTAAAAGTATTGATCAAATTATTAAATTTTCTAGGATGCTGCTGAGTTGCTTCATTATTCAAAAATACCTCACCAGTTATTTTGCTTAATGTATCAGTTATTGTACATAGCAGTTGGAATGAGTGGTCTTTCTATGGTAAATATAAAAGTTCACTTAGGTAAGCTACTAAATTTGACATCTGCATCTTTTTATTCTTTTATAGTTTTTTATGAAGGCGACTCAGCTGGAGCAAATGAAAGAAGATTATTCATATATTATGAAAACTAAAGAAAATACAAGTCTTCAGATAGAACAAGGAGAAGAGGTATGTTAAAGTCACAGTAATTATTAACACAGGTTTGAGCACTGAAATAAGTAATAGCTAAAACTATTATATATAAAATAATATTTTATATATAATATAAAAATATAATTATAAAAGATATTTTATAATATATAAAATATAAATATATATGATAATTTATATAAAAATAACTAATAGTTAAAACTATGTAGTTTTGACTTGTTCTTAGTGATGTTAAACTTTCAAAAAAATCTTTGCAACGTTTCATTCCCTTTCCAGGGAAGTGGTTGAGTCACCATCCCTGGAGGTCTTTAAAAGATGTTTAGATGTTGAGCTTAGTGATATGGTTTAGTGAAGGACTTGTTAGTGTTAGGTCAGAGGTTGGACTAGGTGATCTTGGAGGTCTCTTCCAACCTAGACGATTCTGTGATTCATATTGCACTGTAGCTTTATGCTTCTACAATTGAACTTTTTTTTTTAAGCGTCTTCAAGAGCTTAAGCTGCTTTATAAGGAAAAAAAGGAACGTTACAGAAGCATTGGGTTTGTGAATGAAATGCGAAATCATCTTGAAGAGTTGAAACATAAAATGGCATGGGCTGTGGTAAGTTCCTTGTTCTAATGTTTCCTTATATAAAACCAACTTTAAATTATTCCTAAACTGCTGCAGACATTCTGATATGTGTAATATTTAGGTGGGAGAGATGGAAAGAGAAATACAGCCAATCAGAGAAGGCATCAGAGCTGAAGAAGGAAATACAGAAAAGTTTGATCAGAAGCTAGAGGAATGCCAGGTACACATAAAGTTTAAAACATATTTCAATTTTTGGCTTTGCTTTCTTGGCTCAAGAATAGAAACAATATTGAAAACTATGCTTCTCCTTTAGCTTGTAAACTGACTTTCTAGGCTTTTGTCAAGGCTCTATAGCCTTATAGATACTAGTGGTTACCATCCGTAAATGTTTACTTAATAGTAACGTTTGCATTCCACGTCCAATTGGAGAAAAATATTAGGACACTTTGTTTTCTGCTGTTTATTTGGGGGGTTATGTGAGTGGTTTTCATGCTGATGCTTTAGGTTTAGATAGTAATTACGCTTTTTTTATTGTGAATTTTGGATGGCTACCATTGCTTATCCCAATGAATGTCAACTTAAATTGTTTCATTGTTGAGAGTACTTCTTCAGTGCCTATTTCTTTTAACAGTAGAGTATTTTTCAGAGATCTGTCATGTAGGTTTCATTGGTTTTCAGTGCACTGAAGATGAATGTCTGATTCCAGGAGACATCTGGAAATTAAACAGATTCTTTGGATGGTACTTAAAACTTCTGGAGGTATTAGGAAAGAATAATATTGCCAAACATTCAGAGTTGCAATGACATATCATTTGCAGGGAAATACTAGGCACTGTTATTTTAAACTTTTCAGTCTATTGAAACTCCTCCAAATTTTCTGAATTGGCACTTTTTTTTTTAATATGGAAAAAAAAAGTATATATTTGTTTTACAATTTAAGTGTTTTTTACTGTATGGCCAAACATGTCTGTAATATTGAAGAAACGTCGTCTGGATACTGGTCTCACCTCTTTCCATTTGGCCTTATTGTAGTTAGAGTCCTGTGTTTTGAGTAAAGCATGAGTAAGAAAAAAGAAGATTTGATAGTCTTTGGTTTCCTGAGTGTGTTCCTATGTTAATTTTCCTCTTTGCATATTGTGAATGACTTGTGAGATGTGTCAGCAGATGGATTCTTTTAGGTCATACTTCCTCTATAGCATGAAGAGGTTTTGAAGAAAATTTTGTTTCATTACTACTAGTGTATTATTTTCTTTTTGTCCTAAAGGTTAAAGTAAATGAAGCAGAAGAAAAGTACAAAACAATACAAGAGAAATTAGTAACAATAAGTGAAGAAGCAGAAACCCTGCATCCTCAGTGTATTTCATTAAAAGCTGATGTGCAGGCAAGAAGAAAAGCAGTTAATGAAGCTGAGGTAGGCAAAGCAACTTTCAATGTTGATACCGATTTAAAGCCTTAATTCTGTTCCTGCTCTACCCATATGTGCTTCTCTATGTCTAAGCTTCCTGAATGCGTAGTATAGCTCAGTGTAGTTCAAAAAGGTGATTGATTGGCAAGTAGCTTTTCTTCAGGGTCATAGAATTTATATTTTTACACAGGTGTTAAGCAATGGACAGCTTCAGTCAGCATAAACATGATTAGAGAGTGTGAAAAGGAAGGTATAACAGTTAATTTGAATTTTTTTTTTTATTGGAAGTATTAGTAATTGTTTGTTGTTCAGATGCAATTCAGTGTCTACTTTCTTAAAACTGTATTTCTGTCTTGAAATTATTCTTGTTTCTGCTAAACTAGTATGTCCTGTTTCCTTCACAGGTACTTTATAACCGTGTCAAAACTGAGTTGAAACGTCTGGGAAAAGACGATGAACAGCTGCGTAACCGAATTGAAGAAATGAAAAACAGGTAAATACAGATATAGTGATTATGGTGTATATTTATTGTACAGATATGTACAGAGTGAGCTCTTCTGATTAATGAGAAAATCTGTAGTAACAGAAAACAGTTGTTTAATCTTTAGAAGGGTCTAGTTAAACACTTAAATGTGTCTGGCCCTGCTTCTTTGTATACCAAGACTTTGACTGGAAGGTCATGAAGCAATTGGGCAGAAAAAGCTTTTCTTTTTCCTTGGTGACTGTATACATTTTTCTAGCTTTATACAGTGTTGCAAAACAAGTACTCTTTAAAACAATTATTATAGGAATGTAACGGGAGAATTGTGTGATTGCAAATTTAAAATTAAAAAAATCACTATGATTTGTAGATCTTGTGAATGCTCTGAATCTTAAATACAAGTTTTTTGATTCATAGATCTATATGTGACGTACTAAAAGTTTTAAGTACATACCAAAAGTAATGTTTTGTTAAAACTTTTATCATTTTAACTAAAATTAAGTAAACCCTGCAAATTATCGTGCAGTTTTTAAAATACTGAAGTGTGATCTGTTCTAGTGCTAATAGGATTTCAGATCCTGAAAAGCTGGAAAAACAAAGGAAAATTGCACAGTTAAAGGAAAAGTTACAGGCATTTCATGATGAAGAAGTGATGATTGGCCAACAGATGGATCAGTTTCAGCAGGCTGTTTATAAACATAAGGAAGAACATGCTAAACTTAGGTAAGTTAGAGTTGTTATCTTTTACTTCAAATTATGAGAGATCTTCTCTTAAATACCTTCATTTCCTTGCATTCCTTGAAGTATTAGGCTTCAGTTTCTATATTTGCTTTTGTTTGTTTGTTGTTTCTCTTTCCTTCCTAGTTTATCTTAGGAATTGCTAAACTTTTCTCCGCCAAGTATGACTAAATTCAGAAACTTTTGGAGAATTAACAAAACTGTTCTGTTATTAAAGGTGAAAGGTAATACTAATTTAAAGGCTGGTTTAAATCCATGCTGCAATTTGATGTCCTTTTTTCTTCCCATCGTCTGTCACTTATTCTTTTATCATCACCCTATGAGAAGACTATGATTTGCATTATTTTCATGTTTTATATGCTAGTAAATCCCGGTATGATGTCATAAGATCTATAACGTGATGTAACAAATTATATACGCTTAAAGATAATTATTGTATCTATAGCTAAATGTAAATTTATAGAGACTTTAAACCACTTGCTTCAAATGTCTATTTAGCTCATAAATGAATTAGAAAAACAAAGTTTTCATATGCTGTGATTTGGAAACCTGAACTTGAGCAGTGGTTACTGGAGGGGGTTATGGTTATGTTGCCATTTATTGTTTAAAGAGATTTGAGAATTGTTGCTCATTTTACATGATGTGTTATTCGAAACATCTTTTACCAATTATCAAAGCCAATATTTTCTTTCTTCTGTTGAAGATCTTTGTAGAAGAGGGTGAAATTGAAATACGAAAATAGAAAGTTATATTGATCTTTTACTTTGTTGCCATTTTTAGTTTATAACATGTATTACTGTGTAAACAATGTACGATACAAATTTACAGTTTGTTAGGTGTCTTTGTGTAGGACAAAATTCATCTTAGAACATTGTCTTGCTGTTGTGCTTTTTGCTTCAGTTGTTTTTTTCACCAAGTAAAATTGTTTATCAATATGTATCTCTAGCATTCTGTACTGCTTGATATAATTTTGATGTTTTACATCTGCTTTGGCATTTGTATCTGTGTTGTGCTTTTTCTTCATACCTTTCACCATGGTAAAGTCATGTAAAACTATGTTGCAAAGTGGCATCTTTTTTTTTTTTTTTTTTATCTTATGTTTCTTAAAGCTCTAAAATAATTGTGGGTTTGTAGCTAGTTGTACTTTGATGTACTGAGTTCTCGTCATGCTATCCTATTATACTAATACTTGAAAAACAAGTCCATAATTATTTCTCTAAAATTAAGGCTTCGTAAGCTGTTGCTACTGAAAAAAAATCTCTTCTTTTAGGAGAGAAGACAGTGATATGAAACGAGAATTGGATGCTAAGCAGAAACAGCTGAGAGAGCTGAGAGATAGTAAAACAAATACCTTTAAAAGATTTGGACAACATATACCGTCATTTCTTGAAGCAGTTGAAACAGCCTATAGGCAAGGGCACTTTAAACGCAAACCTGTTGGACCTTTAGGTAAGAATAACAGCTGAAAAATACAGTTTTTGGAATATTTCTTTACAGGTTTTCTTGAAGGGCTGCTCCTGTCAACAATGAACTTTTAGAAAAGCTATTTGTTATTCAGGGAGTTCAAGATATATCTTTCTTCTATAATTCCTGGACTAAAGTTTTTATTTTGGTAGACTATCTTTTGCTTCTGTCCTTTTTATCGTATTATCTAGGTAAAATCTGTTTTTCCTCATTTTGCAGCTGTTTTTATTATGGTATTTTATGCAGTTACAATGTGAAACTTGCAATCCCTCCAATTCCTGCACAGCCTCTTAACTTTGGCTTGGTTTCATGGCTTGTTACTCACCTTTTTTTAATTCATCCCTTCAGGCTTTCCTCTATTTGTGGAAAAAAATGAGTTTGGGGGTTTAAAAGGTTTCCTGCTTTTAAATTTGGATGGCATGAAAGGCTCACTTATACTCAGGAAAGGGCATCTGGCTAAACTGTGTGATACTAGCAGTATTTCTAGGACTTCTGGGAAGAAGTTTGGAGACTTTGTGAGATTATGCTGTCATCTTAGAGCTGTTCCCTTCTGAGTCTGGGTAATTTACTTCTGAAGACATCTTAAATCAAAAAATTGTTTGGCTGTCATGTCAACTCTCCAATTTTGTGAAGATATTGTAGAACACATTTCGGAATGGTGTTGCAGAGCAGGAGAATTTTGAGTGGAATTATGACGTTTGAAGGGGTTTGTCACGTATCATAAGGTAGGGAGTTGTGTAGCTGAGGACTTTGCTCTTAGTTTAGATAGACCGTGCTAACAGGAATTCCAGGGGAGAATTGAGTCTGATTGTAAGGTCTTGATGCTGCTTGCTTGGTGAGGTGTGTTGCAGGAAGGTCTCTTCCTTCAAAATCTTTCTACTCACCAATGGAGGAATAGTTTATTATCAGGATGGATTGGGTGTTTCAGTGGTGTGTTGCAATGTAGTGAACATTTAAAAGCATAGAGTAAACAGTTATTAGAAAAGCAGTTTTTCTAGTTCATAGGTCTGATAAAAATCAGGGAAATGGAGGAAAAAATCCTGCTTGATGTACTAAACAACGACAGCAACAAAAAACTCACAAAAACTGTTCAGTTTAATTATTGAAAAAATACAGTTGAAAGAGTTCTATGTGTGGCTGTCAGTGTATCTTATCTACGACGTAGGTACTTGGAAAACTAGGTGTTTACTGCAGGGTGGGGATGTGTGAACGCTGCTACTGATGACAGGTGATACAATGGAAATCCTCATGGTAACTTGTAGCATGGTTTTCCTCTGCCTTCACCCTTAGAGCAGTTAGTAAGCAGTCTTTGTCTTGATATACTCTTGCTCTGCTGCCATCAAATTAGTATCTTAATGGAGTTAGTGGCCTCTGAAAGAACTTCTTAAAATAACAATGACAAAAAAAAGTGTAGGCCTCTGGGAAGACAAATTGTCTGTGTCGTCAGGGTAGCTTGTCTGTTGTGGAGCCACTTCTTTTTTTAGTGAACTCTTTTTTTCCTTCTTGTAGTAGAGGTTTATTTCAGACTCTTTAAAAAGAAAAGAAAGAAGAAAAAAAAAACAGAGGTAAAAATGCATTACTTAAGTATATGTTATCAAACAAAGCTCCTAAAGCCTTGTCTTTTTTGTTTGTTTAGGTGCTTTCATTCATCTGAAAGATGCTGAACTGTCCTTGGCTGTTGAATCTTGTTTAAAGAGCTTAGTTCAGGCATTTTGCTGTGATAATCATAGTGATGAAAGAGTTCTTCAGCAACTGATGGCAAATCATTATCCACGTGGGTTTAGACCTTCAATAATTGTAAATAAATTTCAGGATAAAGTTTATGATGTTACACACAAGTAAGTTATGTTTTGGATTTTGTTATATAGTTGCAGTGGTTTAAATTGTTATCAGTTCGAAAGAACTATGTATAATTCTGATTTAAAGAATTTCATGTGAAATTTATGTATTTTGTTGTTGCTCTTTTTTTTAAGAGGAGTTCATCATCCAGAATTCCCATCAGTTCTCACAGCATTGGAAATAGATGATCCAGTGGTTGCCAACTGTTTGATCGATGTGAGGGGTATAGAAAAAATCCTGCTAATTAAAGTAAGGCTCTCCCCTCCCTACTGGCCTTTAAAAAAAGGCATTATCTCTTTGTATAGTATATATCCAGTTCCTCCTCTGTTTTTTGTCTGTGACAGGCAGGTAGAGGTGTGGTGACTTTTTGGTTTTGTCTTTTTTTTTTTTTTTTTTTTCCATCCCCAGAAGCATAACTTACAGACACACTGAGATGAAGTCCGTGATGGCTCTAAAGACAATAACTGCAACAATTATCTGTGTTACAACGCAGTCCATACACAGATGCCTTTCCACTGAAGGGTTCCCTGTAAAGCCCCTCTTGATATTCAATAAACTGTTAGTATTCCACTTGGAACGCCATTTTTTTTTTTTTTTTTTTATCATGGGAGAGACAGAGTAAACTGACAACCCATTGTGGACCGTCTTTCTAGATTTCTAGTTTTCCAGTCTAAACCGTCTGTGTGCCTCTGATCAGTTTCCTAATTGCTGGCTCTTTACTAATTGATGGATTTAGTATGTGTCAGTTTTGTGTCATCCGTGTGTTACCAAAACTTGCAACCAACCCCTGCCAGTTGTACCTAGCGAGTAGCAGGCTTGTGCTTGAGAGTTCAAAAGCTCCTTTTTGGACATTCACTCACCTACACCTACATGAAATTATCTGTTGTCTGAAAGTGTTCACAGCCTAACTTATTCTTCACTTACCACAACAGCCAAAGCCACTTTAGTTCGGTCTGTGCACTGTTAAAACATTTGAGATGAGAGGGTGCAAAGAAATATGTTTATGGTTTAGAGTGGTTTAAGAAAAAAAGTTAGTTATGAAGAAAGACTTCTCTTTTGAGGTAACTTGCAACTAGCGTTGTGTTAAGATTTTGTAATTTTGATAATATTTTTTGGTCATTATAAAAGCATGTTAACGAACTGCTTCCTGCTGTTACATGGTTTGCTTTTTTTTACATTAAAGAAAATGTATATTTTAATTAATTTTCTGCTACTACTGAAGATACAAACTCCAGCAGATAAGATTATAGGTAAACTGTTCAAAGATTAAAATAAGATGTATGGTTGTCTTTATTTTTAACTTTATTTACTTAAAGGAAAGTATTTCATGAGCAGCAGAACTAATGAAATTTGCATTTTTGTGGACTGTTTTCTCTAAAAAACACTTTTCCCAGTGTCCAGTCTGGCATTCCTACTGGAAGAGACTTCTTATGCTCTGTCTAGTCCAGAGCCGACTGGCTGTTTAGCATGTTACTGAATGGGATACATAATGGCTGAATCTCCCATCCTTTTCTTTTGGCAGGAATACTAGTTTTGTTCTTCCTCCTCTGCTTTAATCAACTGCTGATTTTCATAACATTATCACCTTTGAGGCCTACCTGAACAACTTCAACTGAATCTGAAATCTGGCTGTATAAATGTTAATTTCCTCAGACAGAGGCCAGACTTGTGGCCACTTAATCCGGCACTAACAGTAGTTTTTACCAGCAGATTTCCTCAGCCTTTATGTAATGTTATGAGCAAATTATAAGGGATTGATCAGACTACAGAATTCACAATTTAGAGAAATTTGTACCAGTGTAAAAGAAAATGGCAACTAAAGTAAGTGGGTTGTTTAAGAACACAAATGTCTTATTCAACAAAGAAAAGCAGATTCTTGACACTACATACACTAAAATTATTCTTTCATTTCTGTATTTCTTATTTTTCATTAGGAATGTAAATGATTTCTGAGTGAGAGAACTTCTCCATTAGTTTTAAAGTAGTATCTTTAATTATGGTGGATTTTCTATAGGTATGATAAGGCAATTGTGTCTTTCAGAGTAGCCGTAAAGCTCGTGAAGTAATGCAGTCTAATAATCCTCCAAGAAATTGTAGAGAAGCTTTCACTGCTGAAGGTGATCAAGTATTTGACAGACGATACTATTCTTCTGACTACCACAGACCCAAGTATCTCAGCAAAGATGTTGAAGCAGAAATAAGGTTAGCATCTTGTAACATTGTGTTTCTAAAAAGTGCATTTGTTGACGTGAATATTAGAATTGCATGTTTGCCTGTTTAGATGTATGTGCATGAGAGACATCCACCCTCCACTACTCTCCTGTTTCTCCATTTTCTTTCTGGGATTTACATTTTCCTTTTTGACAACTCTGGACTCTTGAGAGTTTTGCATTCCTATTTCAATGCCTTTACTTTCAAAATGTTAGTTTCTCTTTAAAATATGTTTCGATTTTATGTTTAGAGCTGTGGTATTTCTTTATTGATCAGCAAAACCATCCAATGCATAAGATTATAAACTTAAGATTCTTTTTGTGCTTTTGTACCTTTTTTTTGTCACTTGCTAACTTATACGTGTATGTCTGTGTTTTTGTATGTATATAATATCTCGGTATCAATTTTTTATTCCAAGTCATTTGGAGAATGAAGTTGCAAACAGGAAGGCGCAGTTGACAGCATGTCAGCGACGTTTGTATTCCATTGAAAATGAGATTAGGCAGAATGAAGATCATCTTCATCGTCATCGACAACACCAAAAAGAACTACAGGTAAAATAGGTGTTGTGTTAATCTTTAGACACTAATCATTTTTTTCTTATTTCACTTTGACTTCTATACTATATTTTGAGTGGGTGATAGTTTTTCAATATTTATGCTTACCGTTGTTCATTTGGCATTTGTGCAAAAACACAAGGGTCTACGTGCTAGTATCTAAACGATGTTTTCATTGTTTAGGACAAAGTGATTCAAGTCGTATCAATTCTGGCATATGTTGCTGTTGTTCTGTATAATATCTTTTTTTTCCGTTGTACTAAGTCTCACAAATTAAATCTCTACTTCTTTTTTGTGATGCAAGAAAGGAGTTGGAAGGAAGTTGCTGCAATATTTGATACAAGTTTCTTTTTCCTGCTTTCTCCTTTATTTCTGTTAAGTCTTGCCTATTAATTCCTAGAATCTTGTTTCTCTTTGTGCTCTTCATTTATGTGCTTTACATGTTTTAATAAATTGAGTGTTTCATGCTTTTAAACTTTGGCTTAATCTGATTTTCTGTATAAACCATTTACAACCATTAGTCTTTGTTTTCTGCATGACTTCCAGTTTTGGTAGGTAGGATATATATGTGGTGGCTAATGACGCTACTGTTAGGCAGCGTAAGATGATAAATGCTATATAAGTAAAATACTAATATATACTATATTAAGTAAATTACAAATAAGAACAGGTAAACAAGCGGCACGTGAACTCTTATTAATTTGATGAAGACAAGTATTTGAAGGATATGAGATATATTTTATTCATGTTGAAAGGAAATGTAGTAATAATGATTTTAAAGTGCATGTTACTTTCAGGGCAAGTTCTGCCTTATTAAAATGGATTCCATAGGTAAGTGGGAAGAATACTCTTCCCATGGAAGTAATGAAGCTAAAAGAATATATTACTTTCTATATTGACTTCAATGAACTTATATGATCTTTTCTTATAAGGTAAATTTAATATATTTTTTCCAGATAAAAATGAGAACAACAAATGCAGAAATAGCAGATCTTGAGAATACAGAAGAAAACCAGTCAGTGGACATCCGTGTATTGGTAAGAAAAAATTATTGAATTATGTCTAATAAGGATGTGAAATAATGTCTTTGAATGTTGATAATGATTTAAAATAAGAAACAACTAAATACTGTAGATTACCATCTGGGGCACGAGTTGGATAAAATAGTGAAAAATGTTATACTTGAGAGAAAGTCTACAATTATCGCAATGGTAGTATTTTTGGTGAGTGTTCATTTGTATATTTGGATTTTCCTCTATTTCTCACCTTCTTCAAACCGATGGTACTGCAGGGTTATGGAAGACAAGGTGGTGTTATAAAGGAAGGTTCTGTGCATTTTCTTTCATCATTCTAGATATGCAGTGCCATAAAA
This sequence comes from Cygnus olor, assembly GCF_009769625.2. Lineage (NCBI taxonomy): Eukaryota > Metazoa > Chordata > Aves > Anseriformes > Anatidae > Cygnus > Cygnus olor. The sequence continues at coordinate 12,060,962 of NC_049171.1, forward strand.
CTCTAGGTGGGGTTGGGAAGCAGTGATGTGGGTTTGAAGGACAGAAGTAGCATCTTAGAAGCATAGATGAAGATTACTCTTTACCGTAAATTATGTCACATTTCTCTGTCCTGTATCCACAGTTTCTTGGTTAATGGTAAACTCATCATGCAGTTTTAAAGTTAAAATCCTAAGGAAGGATTGTAGTATTGTGATTCCTACAAAGTGCTTATCCATATGTTCTTAGAATGTATAGTTATTAATTTAAGAATAGAGTAAAAATGTTTGGTAATCTATTATAATTTGTTTGGTGGTCGCCATGGAATTTTAGCTGTTACTCTGTAATAAGCTAATGTCTACAAACAATCAAGATCTTAATTCATAGAGTCAGTCTGACAAATGCTGTTAATAATGTTGACTACAATTGTTTTGGTTAAATTCCATGCCATGGGATCAGTGAGAAGGTAACTTGCATAACCTCGTACCTTTCCAGTAAGTTGTCTTTCAGTATGTGAACATACTCATGTGAGTAAACCCTTCAAAACATACTCAAAAAGTAAAGGACTGGTAAATACAGATTCTGTGAACTCTTATGTTTTGTTTCAAATCTTGTTTTGTTGGTTTAGGAAAATGTAGATTGTTTGTCCTTTAAATGAAATGGAAAAGATCATATCTCGTTGTAGGGGAGTGTCTTCCTATTTTTTTAATTGAAAAAAAAATTGGACAATTATTCAACAACAAAATTTTTACTGTTGCCTTCTGACAATAGTCTTATGCAGCTGGTAGTTTTACATGTTTACTTCTCCTTAGTCTTTTCTATGATTTCCATTGGTGTTTTTTTCTGCACTTTCTGATCACTTCTATGTATTATTTGCTGTTCTTTCACTTGTTATTTCTTTCATTCCTATGTTGATTTCACAGTTGTCTGATTGTGAAAAAGAATTTTAGCACAATACAAGGTTCCATTTACGTCTATTTTCTGAAGTTTTGGAATATTTGTCTTTTCAGAGCAGAAAGTATATATAACAGTGATCAGTTAGGAATGGTGTAATTTTCTAGGGAACAGTGAAAATCCACTTACTCTTCCTGTATTCCTCTGTATATGGAATGTACATCCTCTGTCACAGATCCAGAAGGAAGCCATAATGTTCTTTGTTTAGTAAATTACTGTAGTAAATCATTAGCATGGCTAATTCTTCACAAAATCCTAGCCATCCCAAATTAAGTCACCTTAATTTTCAGTCAGATAAAGAGGTTCTACATTTTCCTTTGCTATTTGATTTAGTGGCCTCCAAGAGAATTCATCAGTCTGTTCTTTTGAGCCTTCGTGGCAATTACATTGGGCTGTTTTTATTCTTATTAGAGAGCTTAGAGTATTGCGTATACCCTGGTAATGATAATAAAATGAAAATCATGTAGAGTAATGTGCAAATGTATGTACTCCTTTTGCTCTTCATTTTAAAATATTTTGACAGGAAGATGTGGCTGAAGAAAATAAAAAAAAGATGGAATCTGCAAAAAAAGAAATGCAGGAGCAAAGCAGAAGAATGGAAGAACTGAACAATGTTCTCCAGGAGGCTGAAAAAAGATTTGAAGAAATAAAAGAAAAAATTCATCAAGTAGAAGAAATTGCTGGTCCAATTAAGGTACCGATAACTCCATATTGTATTTTTTGTTCCCTTTGTGTGGCAACAGGAATGAGGTTAAACGGAGGCAGGAGAAAAGAATATGTTTGTTCCTAATACAGTTAAGAGCTACCTATGAAAATAGAAATAGGGCGTTCCCTCCAAAGTATGTCAAGAAATAAGCTTGGCAGTATTTTGAAGATAATGTTGATTGTTAAGTATTGTTGCTATAATATTTCAGGTTTAAAGATAGGTTATTTTGTTTTCAAGTGGTTTTAGTCAGGAATTGAAAAGGAAGGAAAAATAGTTTAATTGAATTTCTCCTTTAAGTGCATCATATCTGTTGTTTTGGCTTATTTGTTTGTTTTTGCTAAGGCCTGGCTAAGAATATGCAAAATAGGCCAGTTTTCAAAATAGATTTTGTAGTTCTGTATGGAATGGTTGTAACTCTGTGAAGTTACATAATCACAGAAGGTACCATTATATGGTTTTGATTATTCAAGGTTACAGAAGAGACCTGGAAATCACAGAGAATTAAGAAAGCTTGAGATAAGTAGCAAATTGAAGGTAAATGCAAAATTTTGGTATTGGCAAATAGAATCCTGATAATCTTATGCTTTCAAGAATTAATGGTTTGAAAATGAAAATAGAGTCCAGCATATAAACAGTATTCTAAAGTTGTAGAATGAGGAAACTTGTATGGAATGAGGAAAAAGTCAGAATTATCACTATAGGAATCTCTTGTATGCCTCACATAAATTGTGTATTGATATTTAGTCAGCTAGAATTAAGAAAGCAAGAGCAAACAGAAAGGGGAAGGAAATAGTTAAGGAAGGCAACTGAAAAATATATTAGTTACATTAGTTATATTTAACTATTGTGACAAAAAATAAAATAGAAAACAAAACAGCATGATCACCTGTGGAGGGTGTGTACATATTTGAGAGATGCTTAGGAATCTACCCCATACAGTTCACTTTTCACATCTGGAGTTATTCAAAAATAGGATGAATTAAACAAAGCGGACTCGGAGGTGGAAAACAGAAAACGTCGTTGGCAGCACTATGAAGACAGAAAGAACGAACATTTGGCTTGCATAAAAAAACATAAGGAATTACTAGCTGCCAAAGAAAAAGAATTAGAGGTAGGTTTGTTTATTTTTAATGGAAGTTTTATGGTCAGGATCCTTCGAAAATTTGGTAATAAATCATTCTTCTTGTACAACATACAAACCATGTTAATGCTCAGTTAAATTGAGTATTTTCTTAGCTGTATTCCAAGCTGTTCATATCTAAATCAAGTAAAATTCACTTTGTATAAATTAATCAAGATCTCTTTGTCTGGCAGAGCACCATCTCAGTCTTGATAGGTGAGTTAATGGTTATCCATCTGGGACTCATTTTTCTACATTTATGCAATGCAAATATTAGAATGTTTTAATCCTAAAATACATATTTTAAGTTAAATTGAATAGTATTGTTTTGCTTTTTGGATGCTAGCTCTTTCTCTTGTACGGATCACATGCCTAATCTTTTGCATACTTCACTAATCTGGCTTTACTGACGAGCTCTACAGTCACATTCCTGAAGACTTCTGGAAGATTAAGCCCTGTTGAAATAGGGTGCATTTAGTTCCTCATTTAGATGTATTAGATCAAGAACTGTGAACGTATGAAAAATTCTCAGATGGGTACAGTTCTTAGCACTGAAGTAACTACCTACATATGAACATTTATAGTAAAATTGTTGACGATAACAGTAATTTTGCTGTAATAACTGTACACAAAGAACAATACGAAAACTTGCTTTTTCTTAGAGGCCTTGTTTTTTTTCCATAGGACAAAATATTTGTTGCAAAGACTAACAGACTTTTTAAACCAAGTAACAATTGAATTTCAAACATTACTGTAGGAAAAAACTGCACAGGCTAGACAAATCTACGCAGAGCGCATAGAAGTCAGCAGAACTGTTAAGAGTCTGGATGCAGAAATGAATCGCTTAAGAGAGAGGATAAATTCAGAAAAAAATCACCATGGGAACAGAGAAGAAATAATACAGTAAGTCATCTTTAATGTCTGTCTAGTTCAGGTAAGATGGAAAAGACTGGGGAAACAACAGTTTTCTTACACTGAGTTTATGCGTTTTAATACTTAAGTGATGTATGAAGACTTACAAATGTGCGGTAATGATTGTACAGTCAATCAGTACTGAATGGTCTTAGGAGAGTTGAACTGCCCCTGTAGTGATCTTACACAGGGTTGATACTCTGAAGTTACTAATAATCAGATACTTGCTCTTTTAGTATTTAGAGGTACCCCAGCTATGACTAGGTGGTGTGAACAAAGCTCACTGTTGCTCTGGGATGCACTGAGCATTAAGCATGCTTCTAGTTTGAGTAGCTAATGTAGAATTTAGGCAGTTACTTGAGGTTTTGACTGCATTTCAAGAAAACAATTTCAAGAAATCATTCCTCTTGGATATGGGGCACCTAATCATTATTTCTCCTTAGTGCGAGAGCTTCCATTTAAAAGGAAAACAAATAGAGGTAAAATGTAATAATTTGACTTGTTTTCATTCATGAAAGATGGCTTTCCTAACATGCTGAAGTGCTTTTAGCTTTAACTGAGAGCCTCACAAAACATTTTTTGTGTGAATGTTTTGGTTATTAAATTGTTTTTCAGCAATTGCTTGGTTTTAATGTAATGCATGCTAATGCTAGACTTTCTGTTAATTAAAACAGGCAATTTCTTGATGCAAAGGAAAGATACGAGGATGCAAACATTAAAGTAAAGAACTTAAAGAGATTTATTATGCTGCTGGAAGAAATAATGACACAAAGATTCAGAATATATCGACAGTTCTTAAGGTAGGTTAATTATGCTGTAATTTCAGTTTTCAGATGATTAGTATGTAGGTATGTATTTCTTCAATAATATCTTTAGAAAATAAACAAACAACTATTCCACACATAAAATTATATTTTATTATAATTCGAATGAAGAGCTGAAGAGCTGCAAAAATGTTTTCTTTTGACTTGCTGGCAGAGGTGTGTGGTTCAGTGGTGTCTGAGATTGTATTCTATGGCCAACAAAATAAACTGGTAATACGTAAATTTTGCCTGTACTCCAGAGAGTAAATTACAGAGCAAACCCATGAGAATTAGGTATTTTAAAGATGGTATTCATGATGGTCTTAGAGTTAAACCTGTTTCAGAGCCTAAATGTTAATGCTAAAGTTATAGATCCTTATCATTGGAAATTTTCAAGTATGAGGCTGACTGATATTTGTCACACATGGTTAAGTATGCATGAGATTCATTTTGACAGTACTTTTTTCGATTTTTCTTCTACATTCTTGAAAGTAGAGATATTTGCTTTAAATAAGCCAGCAGGTATCAGGCAGTTTGAGGAAGCTGTGAGTGAGTGCTCTGACACACTTGACAGATCATACAGATTACCTGATATTGGACAGAACAGGGACAAAAATTATACTTTTTTTTATTTCAGGTCCCATAATATTTCTGAGGTAAGGCAGTGCACAGCTGATGAATCTCCACCAAGTTCTAGTGATTGTGTCAGCACAGCTACTAGTCCTTTGCCTTACTTTTGCCTTGCATAGTTTTTTAACCTCATCTTGCGCCCAGTACCAATATTATTATGTCTGACAATTTAGAGTCTGCCTGGACTGACAGCTGGAAAACAACATAATCAGTTGAGGCTGCAAATATTTTTCTTCACACCAAAGGCCTCAGCTATGCTCACTCAATCCAAGACAGTTCTGTTTCAGTACTGGTTTTGGACAGTAAAATATCAGCAATATGCTAACATTGAAATAATCCAGCCTATCATTCATTTTCATTAAGTCTAGTTATCAGTGGTATGCTCCCATAACTTCATTGTGGGCCAGCCACTCTTTCTCTGCCCTAAGCTGAAAAATCTTTCAAGACTTTTATTCAGGACCTGCGATTTGATGGCTTTCTCTCTGACAAAGTGTCTGTACTGGGAATGCACCACTTCTTTCTTGCTGCAGTCCCTTACTATCCTGTACCATGATGACTTCTTGGTGGCTTCTTTTCAAAAGGACTGAATTTTTTGTCTTTTCCAAAAATGCAATGCAATCCTTTCTTGTTTATTTTTATTTATTTTTTTTCAGCAGAAATTGAGGGGTATCTTTGTTGGTTCTGCTCTTTGTACTTTTCAGTCTGGGATTTGGATGGGATTGCCAGTACAATCATGAGAGATAGTAATGATCAAAAGAATCCTATCTTTTGCATTGGAAGTATAGAAATGCCAGTTGATAAATTTGTACCCGCGGAATCTGATACTTGCCTTTTGGGGCCTATAAGTGTCAAACTGAGTATTGTTCTTAGTATTTGAATATGAATCATGGAACCATAGAATGGTCCCACTCTAATGTGTACTAAAGAACCATAGTAAATTCTTGGAGGAACAGTGTTGTATTGTCTGCTGGAGACCTATGTACTAGAATTGAGGAAGGAAGGGAGTGCAGAGGGAATCAGCAATGTTTAATTCTTGGAGTCTAGCAGAGTCCTTGTAAATTCTTCACTATGCTAACTATGCAGTACTAACACTGGATAGGGAAATAGTAGTGAAGTCTGGTTATTTCATGGTGAAGTTGTGAAAGAAGCATGTCAAAAGCTTCTGGTTGATTGAAGCAGGGATTAAGTTTACAGAAAATATAAACTCTGTACTTCTGGATTTCTACACTTGTTACGTAGTGTCTGTAATTTCTCTCCGATGTTAACTGCTTGAGAATATAATGGATTTGGGGAAAATGCTATTAATGGAGTAGGGTTTAGTATTTGAGATGATGATGTGAAACCGTTGATTAAAACATTTGCTGTCACTTTTTCAAATGTCTTAAGACTTGGTGAGCTAATGTTTGTTTGCATGATTTAACTGATTTAAGGCTCCTTTCTTTACGATGCAAACTGTACTTCGACTACTTATTACGCATTCGAGCTTGCTGTGGAAAAATACTTTTCGACCACAAGAATGAGACACTTTCAATAACAGTAAGTTATTTGATATTATTTGAAGCATGATAACGTGTGTTAAAATAGTGTTGTTTTTTTTGTTTGCTTTTAATGTCAGCTGCTAGAGCATGTATTGCAAAGAATAGAATAAATTGTTCTCCCCTCTCCAAAAAGTGATATGCTAAATTGTAGCACACTGTTGAAAACAAGCAAGAATAAAGCCAAACTGTATCATTGTCTTAAATGGGGATGTTGCTAGATAACGTGGAATAAAAGGAAGATTTACTTTTTATGATTGTGTAATGTCTTATTGCCTTTAAATGGTTGATGGCTTCAATGTTATGTTTTCTCTGTGTATTCTGTAAGTTTGCATCTTTTAACATGCATCCCAGAAAGTCTTAGAGAGTATTTATTTATTTTTTCTGTGGGAGACTTCGCTTTTAGGATTTGAGGAGGAAAATGTGTAGTGATGACACAAATACTTGTTGACACTCTCTTCATTAAGCAGGTGAAGGATAGATACCCAAAAAATTCAACTTCATATTTTATGGATTCAGTTTATTGCCTGTCTTTATCTTTTTATGTTTTTGTGACTCATATTTCATGTTTATCATGCATGAGATCTAAATATAGTCAAGGAAGATTTAAAAAAATATGAAAAAAAATCTTTATTTTCCTTCTTAGTTCATTAAAAGTAACATAATTAACAAGACAAGAAAATACTTAAGTTTAATCCTGAATGGAGAGTGCCACAAGGTGTCATCATAATTAGCGGAAGGGAATGACTGTTTACAATTCACTTGTTCTGGTAAAGAAACTTCCTTCTTTAAGCTACTGTTGTGAATCAATTACCTGCTTTTCTATTACAGCTGGTAGCCATTGGATTTTACTGTGATATAATTATATTTGTTGACAGTTATTTAATCTGTTTAATAGGTATTAAAATAGAGAATTGAATAAGAAAACATTGGCAGAGTCATCTATTTAATCTGTTCAGTGCATCTTACTATGGTGGAGAAAGTTGCAGTGATCCCAGAAATGTGTTTTAAAATGGCTAGGAGCCATTTCGTTCTGGATTCTTTCTAGAGTGGCAGTGAAGTACATAAGCTGCTCCTCAAGTGATCTCTCTCTGTTCATATGTAACATGTTTGCGGTTACAATAACTTTTCTTTTAGGAAGTCTTCAAGTTTAAAAAGTATTGTAATATTTTTATTTCAAGGTTCAGCCTGGAGAGGAAGACAAAGCTGCCCTTAACGATGTGAGATCTTTATCAGGAGGTGAACGTTCCTTCTCAACAGTTTGTTTCATTCTTTCTCTGTGGTCCATTACTGAATCTCCTTTCAGATGCTTGGATGAATTTGATGTCTACATGGTATAGTTTAAACTACATTTGCTATTCTGATTTGTATAAATTAGCAAAATAGTTGAGTTGTGACCTGTGGTTGGTTAGAACTTTTAAAATACTATAGGTAACAGTAAATGATATTAAACAGAAGTGCTCATTAGGGGTCTTGTTTACTAAGCTTAATGACTTTTTTTGAAGCTTAATGTTTTAAAATTGGCTCTGAGAACTAGGAATATCATGTTACTCTGCAGGCTTAAATCTCAGTTCAGCAGAAAAATCATAAAATAAAGCTTTTTACTTCCCCCGGCAGTTACTGTTTTTGTCACAGGTTGCCTCTGTATGTTGCTGTGACCATCCTTGGCTTATCAACATGCCTTGGCTTCTACCAGTTTTGAGACTGATATAAAGATATTTATATACACCATATATATATATATATATATATATATATATATATATATATAATAAAAATATAAATATGTATATATACATCTTTTTCAGACCTAGAAGGGAAAAAAGGTGGTGTACTTTATACGTAAAGAATATCAGGAAGGAGCATATGCGCTTAAGGTGGTCAAGCAGACATATTTCAGTGTGTTTGTCTGTGTGTGTGTTAAATGACTGAAGTTTCCCTGTTGTAGAACCAACGACATAATCATTGATTCCACAAGCAAACTTGAAAAGCTTAGGTCTTATCTTACGAATTAGTTGTACTGAAGTTTACTCATCTGTCCAGAAAACAGATGGGTAGTCAGAACTGTAGCCCTGCAGAGAACTTTAATGTCTGTTATTCCATAAGTAATTCCTCAACACCTGTCTTTCTACTGCTGTGCCAGTAAGCACACCATAATGTGTTTCTGCATTCCATCTGTAGTCACTGTTGCTGTAATCCTGGAGACCCACCACAAGAGGACCCCATCGGCCTTTTTGTAAGGGAGATAGCTAAATTCATGTGTGACACAGTGTGGAAGCAGAGCATTGTTTAACCCCTGCTCATCATATCCTCACATTATACATCTTTTTCAGTAAGCCTACACAAGGGAGTTGTTAGAAATAATAAATAAATAAAAAATCAGGCTACATAGTAACTTAGGTTCCATGCAGCCCTTAAATCCTTTCAGATAATTTTGAGGCAGGAATTTATAAGAAATGTTATTCAACTAAAATAAAGCTCCTCTTAGCATACCAATAAAGAAGTATTACACGTGTATATAAAAGCTGGTAGAAAAATAATGTGAGTAGGAGTGTGATTGTTCTGATAGAAGTCTTCTATTTTGCGTGTATATTAAAAAATAAAGTTTAAAGATTTCCCAAACTTCAGTTCATAGCTTTTAGAATTTAACCCTAGTGTTTCTCCGGTGTTGTTTTTGTTTAGCTGAGCTTTACTGTATATGTATTAATTCAGGTAGGTCTTACTATTAAGATACTTTCTAACTTATTTATTACTAGGTAGTTGTCTTAATCTGTGCAATAAGAAGTCAGTGAAGTATACAGCCAGTATCACTATCTGATAAATATTTTGTCTTTAGGACATGGTTAACAGAAGAATTGCAATGGATATGATTCTGAAGGTGGCTGACTCTCAGCATCATCGGCAGTTCATTTTGCTCACCCCACAAAGCATGAGGTAATAATGTTGTGTTGTATCTCCTAGTAGAAGTAGGACATGGAAGTTGTATTGCAAGGAGTATCACTTAGAAGAAGGAAATCTGAGGAGAAGAGTTTTTGTGATTTTCAGTGGTAGAACATTAACAATTAAGCAGTTCATTGCTGATGTTTTTAGGAATTTAGGAGAATGTTTCACTTTTCCATATGTAATATGGTAGTTCAGTGAAACTTGAATCATTTTATCTAAAGTAGAGGAGCTTTTTGAAATGTTTCCTTGTATGGAGCCAGGTGGGCTCCTGGTCTCCCCTCAGAAAACTGGTAGAATGTTTTGTGTTTTTCTAATTTTCCTATTAATATTACTGTACTTTTAATAGGCTTATATTATTTGAGTTGACTTTTTTAAATCTAGAAGCTGATAGCTTGCTTTTTTTTTTTTTTGTAGCACCCAGATCTTTTTAAAACAAACAAACAAACAACAGTCCTCCATGTAATTCTGTGGTAAAGCTATGCCCAGTTAAGGGGACAGTCACTGTCTAACCTTATGCATACAATTCTTCTCTGCTAGCCAGAAGTAATCAGTGAAGCCTGCAGAGGATAATTCTTATCACATTTTTTTTCCTGCTAAATATACAGAGATCTTAAGCAATCTTCAAAATGAGGTTAATTTACTGTAATTATCTTGCCTTCCTAATACCTGGGGGAGGGGTGGAGGGGGTAGGGGGGTATTCAGTTACTTAATGGAAATGCTTTGAGGGAATTTCTCAAACTATTCAATAAAGTAGTAGGAGCTATCACTGGAGAAGCCAGTGTGTATGTTTAGTAACTTCATTCTTAGTATGATGAGAGTAATTATACATGTATAAAGTGTGTGCCACTTCAGGATCTGTAAGGCAAATAAGAACCATATTTAATTGTTACTTAAATTGGAGTTTTTCTTAAAAAGTACCTTTTCTGTAACTAAGGTAGTCTAATTGTTAGAAATCAAAGTATTGAGATATGTCATTGAAGATCTGTCACCTGAAGCTTTTATTCGAGTCTTGCTCCAGTATCGGTTCAGTGAAGTCAGATCTTCACCCCATGCTACTGTTTTAAAAGGGTCCAAGAAAATAGATGCAGTAATTTTAAGGCCAATATGTAATGGAAAGAATCAAATGGAAACAATAAAATTTGTGGAGAAGATGCACTATTTAAATGATGCATACTTTATTTTTAGTTCTCTGCCTACGAGTTCTCGTATTCGAATCCTCCGAATGCAAGACCCTGAAAGAGGCCAAACAAAGTTGAATTTCCATACTAGGAATGAAGAAGAAGAGGATCATTGAGTATAAAGTGTATGAATATGGCACAATATTGAGGGTAAATGTACACTGATGCTTGTAAATTCCAGTTGCTACTGCCTGTTGCTGGATAAGAAGCTCTCTTGTTAAATACGCTCAGGAAAATAAGTAGTTCCTGTTTTTTATTTTTTTAATCTCAGAACTACTTGTATATGTTCTTTCTTATAGCCCAAAGACAAGAACAATTTTCATGATATCAACTGAGCATTCAGGATTTTATTTTAACGAACAACTATTAGTTTTTCTTTCCTTGGGGGAAGGAGAGAAGGTGGGAGAAAGGGGGATATGACATGTATTTTGTATAACTGTGGAGTACTATTTTAATAAACAAAGGGAACTAATACTTGTGACAATGATTTAGTGTCTCTGCAGTCTTCAAACTGGCCTTGAGTTTAAAATTTGAGTTTCTACTTAGCTCTGCTTTATTTCTTGAACGTGTGCTAATACATGCAGTAAAACATTGTTTGTTTATTTACAGTGGAACCACAGCAGCTGAACATGTAAAACTATTACTTCTTTCATAATCCTGAATTTTCATAATTTTGAAAATGAAGAACTTTTTTCAGTTTATTTTCTGAGCAGGAAAAGGTATTGATCCCTAAATTTTATAGGGACTAGCTTGTGTGTCTTAGGACATGTGCTTATGAAAACTAGCAAATTATGTCTTCATAATTTTATATTCTTAATTCCAATTCTTGCACAGACTAAGTTTGCAGGTATTCATTATATTAACAAAATGATGGGAGTCCTTCAATATAGAGGAGCAAAGTGGCATAGTTTTAAGAAATAATATATTAACTCATAGTAACTTTTCTAGGTTGTGGGCTTCCCAACCCACCCCACTCCCCCACCCCCCGACTATGCTTCAGTAGTTAAAATAAGATTGAGTCTTACTTTTAAAAAATATATATTTATTGGGGGGGGTAGAGGGAGATTTTTCAGACTGCCACGAATTAACTTTCCTTCTCTCCTGTTCTCCTCTCTCCATGAATTTGCAATTAATGGGAGCTGTTCAGAAACAATCAATTTAGAGTTCTGCCACTAGGCATAATTCTTTTTTTTTTGTTTTTGGATGATACAGGAACCATTAAGATTATTGAAAGAACAGCTCTACAGTTTCCAGAATTATTTACTGAATAGCAACTCCTCAGTAAAATATCTTTACAGTTTAAGTTTAAAATTGAATTTGTAGCCGAATTTAGTTTTAGTCACTGGATGGTATTTTGTGTTTATTAAATCTGTTTAGTTTTTACACAAGTATTTATTAAATTTGTGGGTGTCTCTAAAATATGAAAACTAGCTGAGAATTGAAAGAAATAGGCTAGAACTGCAGTTGGTTTTCTTGGTGCATTCTTACTTTAGGAATTAAATCTAGTGATCTTTTTAAAGACTTTGAATGTTTATTTCTGAAAGCCTAGGGTAATGGGCCAACACCAGACTTGCAGCACGCTTGCCGTGTCTAAGAAGAGGTTACTGACAAAACAAAGCCAGGCTTTTCATTGAAGTGTATGGCAGGGCAACAAGAGACAGTGGCCCTACATTGAAATGTGGACGTTCTGACTAGATAAACACAGGAGGGGTTGTTCACGATAAGGATATGAGGCATTTAAACATACTGTCCTGACGGGCTGTAGAACCTCTATCCTTGGAGGCTTTCAGTTTCTGAATACTGCTGCACCTCCTTCAAGCAAGGGATTGCACTAGAGTTCCCCAGAGGTTCTTACTCAAGGATCCCGCAATCCTGTGATAGAATGAAATGGAAGATACTTACAACTTGTTTAGAATCATGTGAAAACAGCATGGGAGGACACACGCAGATTGCATACTTGGCAAAGCTTTTCTGGAATGTGAAGCCAGCTTGTTTTTTGGGGCGAGTCCACAATACTCTTAAATGGTCTTGAACCACCTGTTCAGTTTGACTTGACTTTATGCTGGAACTGGAATATATTTCAGACCCTTTTACCATGAGAACTGATAGAACGGTAAAGCTTTATTTCTTCCTGATTTTTTTTCAGCTACCAAAAAACAAAGCAAGAGTGCAGAGGCAGGCAGGAGAAAAATGTTTATCTTCATTATTATTTTTATAATGGTTTGCAGGGAGAAAAGAGGTTAAGGAAAATTACCACGTTCCTACTGAGCTAACACTTGAGATTTCTCTCAAGTTTTCTACAGACTTACTTGAAATATTGGAGGAGCTAGCAATGACTCTGGTCTTTGATTCAAATCATATCCTGTATTTATTCTAATCTACCATTGTACTTGAAGAAAATGTGTGCTTGGCTGTATAATAATTATAAGTAATTGGTTTCGTGATAGAGGATTAGCTCTAAATAAACAATTACTGAAGCAGTTGCTTGGATACACTTATTTTTGCAGCGATCCTACTAAGGTCTCAAAGCTATCTTCTTCTTGGTTCTTTGAGTTTACTATACCAACTACCTAGAGATGGTGATGTTACATTTGAGACTGTTTGAGCTGTTGGCCATTTTGGATGGCAATGCAGTCCTTAAAGGACGCATTAAAGTAAATGGAGCCTGTCAAACTACATACATTTGAGATGCAGGGAAATGTGGAATGATGTACTGATGCCCTAATAAGTATGTGGAAGCAAAAAATGCATGAAATCCCAGGATTATTCAACATCCTCTCTACCATTAGTAATTTAAGCCTAGGTGGAAACAATGGGCATGTCATACTCAGAGGTATGTTAGATTTTTCAGAATTTTTATTTTTAAGTTACAGCCAAACATACAAAGTATACTGCTATTTAATTTGGCAAGGATACTACCTGTGTAGTTGAAGTAAAATTCTGTTTTTTAAAAAAATAATGTAACTGAAACTTCTGCATTTTGTTGTTTGGAATATGAGGAAAATTAAATAGGAGAGGATGGCTGTGGTTGTGGTCGTGATTGTGGTCATGGTTGATTCCCCTCCCTCCCCCCTGAAATACTTGTTAACAAAATGTGTTAAGCAGTGTGGTGTTTTTCCCTCAATTTTAAGGTGAACTTCACTTTTAACATTTGAAAGTGGAGAGTATGATTCGTTTTGTCATATTTTATTGTCTGATTTTTAGCTATTGGGAGTACTGTCTCACTTCATAAGGCAAAGAAGAAATATCAAACATGCAGTGGTGAGCTTCTCAGACAATTTTTTTTTTTTTAACCTACGAGCAACGGCCTTTATTTAAAGCAACTGGGAAACCTAGTATATAGGAAATATTATCTGCAGTCTGCTAGTTCTCCATGCTTTCCCAGGGCTGTGTAGAACTCATACTTGCCACGGTATAGACATAAACTTGATTGCACGTAGAACTGAGGACAAAAGGGGGTTCTTTCAACTACCTCTTCTCAATAATCATGCTGTAAGGTTAATTTATCAATAACAATTTTTTGATAATATCGCTTTATTTTATGCCTGTATTAGTTTCATATCGTAAGAGGAAAGATTCTTACTTGCTGGGGAAACCATGAAAAGACCAGGTTTAGGCCAAGCAAATAAACTATATTCGACTTCCAGCTGGCTGAAAAAGTTATGTAAGCACAGGTCTCGTAGGTATACTGTCAAATCTTAGCATTAACATCTTAGAGGATAAACAGCTGCTCTGTTGGTAACACAAGCACTACAACTGTTGGTTTTGTATAATATGACTCTTCTACCGAGTGAGTGCAAAGAAGTTTTCTTCATGCTTTCATAATGAAATATATACATTTCCCAGTACTACAGTGACAGATAATTATAGAACTTTTTTTTTTTTTTCCTGTTACCATGCTGAAGATGTGAAATAAGAATTAGGGGAAAAGGTCAAATGTTATAAATTTATTTTGGGACATATATATTGCAACCTCTGTGGAAGCTTTTGAAAATTCAGGCAAAGATCAATACACTTCCAATAAAACCTTTAAACTTCCAATAAAACAATATTTTAAACATTATATATATATATTTATATATACTTTTAAAGGGATCATTTTAGCAGGATTTGCTTTTTTATACTGCATTCCTCTGACATAGCTCTTTCCAGATTGAAGGGATGCAAATGAGGTAAGAATTAAGGCAAACCTAAAAGGCATGCAAATGAAGTACATTTATATCCACTGACAATACAAGCACGTGTGGATCAGACTCAAGAACTGAGGAAGTCTTCCCTCTGTCTGTCCAATACTACTTTACAGCAGAATGGTGACATGGTTTATAATAAACAGTTAACATTACCATGGGAATTCAGTGTCACTAACATTACTCAGCCTAGGAGACACAGAGCTAGCATCAGTAAAACATGAACAATAAATAATATAATTCACTGCAGCACAGGACTGCTGCACAGGCTTCAGAGGAATAGGGCTGTTATGAAATGACAGTGCACACATCACGTTGTGGCAGTTTATTTTTATAATATATACTTTTAAAATTCTTTAGCAAATGACATTCTCATGCACACAAGTGTTTCAAACACAAGAAGCAAGTCCATTTATAGGTAGTCCAAGCAAATTTTTGTGTGTGTGGAAATAGCTGCAAACTGAATGGAACATTAAACTTCTGTGCAGTCTATGATGCATTGTACACAAGCTCATTTTTGAATGTCACACTGCAGGAGTAATACAATGGAAGGATCACTCTTTGCAGCTTCTTTGAATTCATCCAGTGTGATCTGGTCGTCTTTGTTCTTATCCATCTTACTGAAGATCTTGTCTACCCGCTGCTCAGGCGTCAGACCATCCTCATTCATTTTCATCATTATCACAGTGCCCACCATTTTGTAGATGGCCTTTGGGAAGAAACCACATAGAAAATTCAACATGTGATTAACTGGATTTTTTTTTTCCTGATATGTTCAAATTCTGGAATGATATTCTAACAATAAACTGATTGCCAATTTCCCTGAGGATTTTTCTTTTTCTTAGAATCTGATGTCCTTTCACTTAAAACAAGGAAGAATGGATTTTACTTTCTTCTTTAAATATTTATTTAAATGGTTGCATTTTGTATATTAGAGTAAATTTCTTTGGTTTTCTGTTTTACAGTGCAAAGCTGTTGTAACCTATTCCCTGGATGAACTATTTGTTTCATTTTAGTCACTCCCTTGAGATATCCCCTATAAGCTATGAATAAACAGTTTTAGAAGTCGTCATCTTTCAAAAGTTTTCCATGCATACATGTGAGCAAAGTCAGGCAGTAACCATGGTGGCTAGTAGCTGGCAGATGACTAGGGAGGTAAACTATGCTTCCCCTTATATATGACGGTCGTCTTAAAGCTGTGAAAGCTCACTTAAAATACTGCATTGTTATCCCTGTAAATTTCTGCAATCGTTTAAAGTAAATCTCCATTAAGCTTTCAGCTACTCAAGCTACAAAACAGTAATTTCATGGGTGTCAAGTGGTTTTGAGATGGGCTTTGTAAATCCTTTGCTCTGCTGTTTTTATGCTTAATCCTTTCATCAGAAAACAAATTTACCTCCTGATATTTAAGAGCTTATATGCACATATGTACTTGCAGCAATTTTCAAAGATTACATATCTATTAAAATGTTAGTGTGTTTGTACCACATATGCATGAGTCAGTATAGGATATATATATAAAATGCACTTTTTTAATGATACAGTGCAAAGTCTCATGTGCTTAAAGTCTAAAAGGTATGTGAAAAAGTAATTAAACTTTACTAATGTTCAGACACGTTCTTTTTGAGTGCCATATTGGTCTCACCTCTATAATTTCCAGCATTTCCACTCTTGTAATTTTACCATCACCATCCAAGTCGTACATGTTGAAGGCCCAGTTTAGTTTTTGCTCAAAGCTGCCTCTTGAGGTGATGGACAGTGCACAAATGAACTCTCTGAAGTCGATGGTCCCATCTCCATTTTTATCAAAGGTTCGGAAGGCATGCTGGGCAAACTTTGAAGCATCTCCATACGGAAAGAACTGCAAAATAAAATGATAACTAGAACTGTGGGTAATGCAAGGGAGCTCACTACGTATCTGCCTGCAAAATACTGAAGTAAGACATTTATGAAGATTTGCTGGTGGGCTTTGTGTAAAACTGAAAACACGTAAGGTAAAATTCTGCAATAAAGTGTAATAATTATTAAAAAAAATATTCCTTTGAAAATCTGTTTGTTTACTGCAAAATGTATTACAGATAGATTTAATGCTGAAGAGATATTGTAAGGGAAAAAAAAGGCTAGTTTAACTAGAAGACCCTTAAAATGCAATCGGGTACAAATTAGAGATTGCACCTAATAACAGTGGTGTAAAGCAGCAGTTACATTCCATACATTCCATGGTTTTTTAGCAATTTTCTAAGGAAACACGTTTAGTTGATGCAGATTGCCATCTTTCAGCCTTGGAAGTTCAACCCAGTGATTTAAATTCAACCCCATCAGAGAGATGAGCAGAGCTGCCTCTGGCTCAAGCTACACCTGTGGCATTTTGCAGTTCATCTCATGGCCCATGTTATTTGGAGGAAGCAGTTCCTGAGCAGTAACGAGTTGAGATGACTGAATCATATTTAATGCTGTGAGCACTGCTGAAAACACACCTTGGGATAGTGCAGTGCTAGGGAGACAGACGGTGCTTTGAGTGGCAGAGCCAGGCTGGCATTCATTCTTGTCTGATCTACACCGCATTTTAAACTATTTCAGATTGTGTGCCTGCTGCTAATTCTGCAGAGCATTTATGTTTACAACTGTTATTGTTTATTGCCTTTATTGTCAGACTATGAAATACAGCAACCAAGGTGAATTTTAACAGTATTTTTTCTGCTTAGCAGTAACCAGCCCTTGGATTGTTGCAAGCAAGTAGATGTGTGGGCTTGTTGTTACAAAAATGTATTTATTTAAAAAATCCACATATAGCTTGAAAAATCAGGAACATATGTTCTCTTTTGCCAACAACACAATACAAATGCATATGATGAAAACTGAGATTCAGTTAAGCAATACAGGGCAATGCTGTTCATGCTTAATATCCACTGTCAGTGAACACTGACAGTCACTTAGCAAAGTATTTCAAATGACCATCAGATGTAGGTTTTTGGCTCATATTTTTCCTCTGAAAAAAATATGATTTAAGATATTTGAAGCAGTAGTTTCTGTTTCTTTCTGTGGCCCAGTCTCAAGAAAATATATCTTGTAAGAAAGGGAGTTTAAATAATTGCAGCGAAGGGACTGGATGCAAATAATGCTTGTTTCTGTATTCCTGGCACAGTGCCCAAGGGGTCGTAACCTGAAAGTTACCTCCAAACTTATTTTCTCTGATATTAACTTTTCAGACACAATTCTGGACAACCTTTGCAGTGCTGTACAGGTATGATTACAACGTGATCTCTTCTCTGGCTCAGTGGCATTACAGTCATTGCAAACATTGCTTCTTGCTCTCAGAAGATATTGCAGGGCTAAATTCTGTCCACATCCATCCATTCAGAATGCTGCCCTGTTGTGAATTACCCTACAGGAATGAAGGATTTTGTATTATCACAGAAGTGATGTCAAATATGCTCATCTCACTTCCCACATGTCTTTTCAGGAGCATAGGCTGGAGGCACAGAGAGAGAGGGACATGCCGAACCCCTTTTCCAGAGGTATTTTGTTCAGGTTAACATTGCTGTTAGAGCTCCTGTTTTCTCATTTGAATCTGTATGGGTCAGCATCCAGCCGCTGGCTCTTGGCTCCTTCTCCCATAGCTGAAGTATACCAGAAGAACTAAAGAATTGAATTTCAGTGAAGAAGGTCACCTATGAAAATGGCTAAGAGGTGGCAGCCACTCAGAAATACCCGAGAGCCCCAAGATGAAGTGGGGGATTAGCAGGGGTCAGTGGCTGGAGATGCCGAAGACCATTTCTAAATTATTCATGGGAAAACGTGAACACATAATTCAGTCACTCATTAGATGAGCATAAGCAAGCTGTGCTTCTCGCTTGTCTTACAACATTGACCTCACGTAACAGGGAGAAAAGCATCCTCCCAGTTTTCTCACGCAAACAGGACAACAATTTTTCTCTTCTGAGCTGAGGAAGGTGGTGGCATTTACAGCTTAGCAAGGGGAACGGATTTGAAGCCTTTTTAATTTTCTCTGTTTGGTTCCCTCTGGGGAACAAATGCAGTAAAAGGTCCTTTAGGGATTGAGGACACTCTTCTCCAGTCTGTACCTGCTGGTTTGTATTATTTTTAGCCCAGAACACTCAAAAACAATGTCAAAACTTGTTTAAAAACCTGCTTGAAGACTTCCATTGTCCATTGGCCCATTATGAAATGATTCATTAATAAGAAATGAAGTAAAAGAAAACTGAAACAATTGCAGAGCAAAAGAAGCCAGCTCTGGCAAAATATTATTTATCTATAAAGATACAGCGAAGCCTTAGCAAGGTGTAAAGGTCTTTTTTTTTTTTTCTTCATTAAAAACAGGCTGTTAACTACGTTAAATTAGTCTTAGCCAAGTGGAAATGGGAGACAAGGCTCACTGGAAGACAAACACCATTTTTGGCAGGAAGGAATATGAGGGTGGTTTAGTTCGCCTCATATGGCACTCTGGCATAGGCTCACTGAATGCTTCACAAACAAGCACAGAAACACAACAGGGATTCTCAGGGGCCTACAGCAGCTGGGCAGGTCCGTAGGATCCTCAGCCTCCTCAGGAAACCCTTGCCCAGGTGATGAATTTACACGTTAAAGGCAGCAGTTCCCTTCTGCTGCAGCGGTACTACTGAAAAGTGCACTCTCATTTTACACACCAGTCAGGTATCCTGCTTTACCCTTTACATCCGAAAATCAAGGCCAGCTCTACCTGCCTGGGTTTTTTGCAGCACTCAGTTCTATAGGTGACCAAACATTGGTCATTTCTTTATTTCTGCTTGTCTAGTCCCATCTCTTTCCTGGCCTGTGCTTTTTTCCAGAACGGTTAGCTCAACAAGCTGGTGTGTGAAGAAACTGTTCTCCACAGACAGCTACTAATTAGGAGAGGAAAAAGGAAGAGAAAAATACAAGTCCCTCTTATTTTACCACTAAATTTTGGAGGAGAAGAAAAATGTCTTAAAGGTGACAGAGCTGGGACCAGCTGAGATGAGGGTAAATGCAATCTTGCCACCCAGCAAGTCTTAAACCTCCAAGGGTCAGTAAAAGACTACTGCAAGAGATTGCAACTGGCAGGCGGTGCAGCTGGCTCTCATGGGAAAAGCCTTAGACAATTCCTGCTACAAATACATTTTAGGAAGTAGCTGTTTATCCTATTTATCTACTCTGTTAGGTTTTCTTTCATCCCCTTGATAAGTTTTCTAGCCACACGATTCACCTTTGAGAGAGAAAATGAGCACTTCGAAAATTGGAAAGTTTGGCTTCTTTTGGAAGCTCAGACTAATGGGTTTTGTGGCCATCTCCTTAAATTTGAACTCAGACACCAATTGCTGCTGGTCAAGCCCCATCTTACAGATCCTCAGAAGAAAGAAGCCCTTTCAAGTGTATTTTCCTAACAGTTGTAACAGCTGCTACCCACAATATTTTCTGTAGAGGGACCAATTTCAGAGACGAGGTCTTATCCCCAGCCATGTATGTCAGTGTTATCATTTTAAGCTGGATCAGATACAGTTTCCCACTCTGCAGAGCCACAGCATTAAATCTGTTTGAAACCACAGCGCATGAGCATGATGGATATTTTCATCATGAGCTAAAGCTGCGGCAGTATTTTGGTCAGTGAGGGGGATGTCTAATAATGTGGGATGCTGCACAGTAGCTTTTCAGGAGGACAAAGCTCTGGGTTCCTGCCAGAAATCTGACATACAAACACAAGAGCTGGTGAGATAAGAAGACAGGTTCCTTTTTAATTCTGTCCTTTAGGGAAAAAAAAAAAAGGTAATATAAAAAAAAAAAGTAATCTAATATAACCTACTGTACTCTTACACTTCATGTGTTAAGGCATGAGAACAGAAGATTTACAGGCTGAGATGGCTGGGACCCTTCGGGAAAGTCGTGCCTGCTCTGGCACCGGGGTGAAGTGCAGGGCTGCCAGCATCTTTTTGTACAAAACTGAAACCTAATGTAACAGGGGTATAAGCAGAACAGCACAAAAGGACACAGCAGAAGGCAGAACATGCCCTTTCATAGCCTGTATGACCCAGTACTTTTGTCCTTCTGGATGAGATTTGACTACCTTGGGAATAGAGCTCAAGGGCAGGTCAGGACTGATACATCTTTAAAATAGATAAAATCCATGTTGCAAAGAGTTCCTGAGGATGTGCAAAATAAGGGTAGGTAAGGCACGATGTGCCACTATTATTTCTGTTAAGTCTCATTCTCCAGAGCAACAACAGTGAAATGAACATGAAAGGTTGGGAGCTGCAACCATGCCCATGCTGTAGTGGAGAGTGCTGGCAAAGAGCATCCCTGCACGGGTGGCATGGACCAGGAGGGAGGGGAGCAGCAGGACGGGGCAAGGCCAAGCAGGACCTTGCTTGTGAGCCGACGTCTGTGGGTGTGAGAGCTACAGCATCGCCTGGGGATGTGTCATGCATCACTCTTTGGTTATTGGAGAGTGGCTCCTCTGAAGAGGTGCCTGAAGTCATCAAAGAAACTTCTCCCTTGATTGGATGTAGGGGGAGCAGAAGGATCACTGAGCTTAAATTATTTTTAATTGAGAAGTTTTCACAGTCCTAAATGGGGAGGCTTCTTGTAATCCTCAGACTAGGCCTTTTGCTAGCTATCTTCCATATATTTTTGGCTGAGCAAGTGTTTTCAGGGCTTGCCTACACACCAGGCTTTCCAAAATCCCAGCAGTGGGATGATGTAACATCCTTCCCCTGCTGAAAGGTCTCGGCCTGGATGTGGAAACCCCACATATGTTTCCTTCCTTGCCTGAGACAAACTGAACTGGAGCTCAGGTGAAAGTACCAGATATAGCTCACTGGGGATCAGGGGACTATGAGTTGCCAAACTGGGAACAGCTTGCCCAAACTAATATTAGAGGAATCAGAAAGAGACAAACCTTTTTTTTTTTTTTTTTATCAAATCAGCGGTTGAGGAATTCCTTTAGGAGAAAGAAGATTTGGATTCTAGCATTTCCCCCAGTAAACATATTTTAAACTCTACTTTATCTTAGGTAATTTTCACAATTCTCTTTTAAGCTCATCTGCCTCTTAAATGTTATGATGCTAAATACAGTGTGGGCCTGACACTAGAGCAGTATGGGCCGATGCAAATAATCTAATTACTTCAGTGGGGTTTGAACTGTGCCTATGAATGATAATGCTAAATTTGAAACCATTTCTTTACTTCTAGTTCTGTCAAAGGTTTTCCTATGTTACTATTCATTGCTCCCATTTTTTAATCCATTTTTTACTTCCCTTTTTTTCATGACTCCCATTTTGGAAAAGGGTAGAAAGGAGGACCCGGGGAACTACAGACCAGTGAGCCTGGAAAGACTCCGTGCCTGGAAAGATCATGGAACAGGTCCTCCTGAGGGCAATGTCAAGGCACATGAAGGACAAGGAGGTGATCTGGGACAGCCAGCTTGGCTTCACCAAGGGCAAATCATGCCTGGCCAATCTGGTGACCTTCTGTAATGGAGTGACTGCATCAGCTGAAAAGGGAGGACTGACCAACGTCATCTACTTGGACTTCTGTAAGGCTTTTGACACATGACATCCTGATCTCCAAATGGGAGAGACATGGATTTGATGGGTAGACCATTCAGTGGGTAAGGAATTGGCTTGAAGGTCGCACCCAGAGTGGTGGTCAATGGCTCTATGTCCAGGTGGAGACTGGTGACGAGCGGTGTTCCTCAGGGGTCTGTCCTGGGACTGGTGCTGCTTACTATCTTTATCAACAACAGACTGGGATCGAGTGCACCCTCAGCAAGTTTGCAGATGACACCAAGCTGAGTGGTGCAGTTGATACAAGAGAAGGAAGGGATGCCAGCCAAAGGGACCTGGACAAGCTTGAGAAGTGGACCCACGTGAACCATATGAGGTTCAACAAGTCCAAGTGCAAGGTGCTGCACCTGGGTCAGGGCAATCCTGGACAGGAGTACAAACTGGGAGAAGAACTCATTGAGAGCAGCCCGGCAGAGAAGGACTTGGGGGTTCTGGTGGTTGAAAGGCTCAACATGAGCCAGCGGTGTGTGCTTGCAGCCCAGAAGGCCAACTGCATCCTGGGCTGCATCAGCAGAGGTGTGGCCAGCAGGTGGAGGGAGGTGACTGTACCCCTCTGCTCTGCCCTTGTGAGGCCCCACTTGGAGCACTGCGTCCAGCTCTGGCCCCCAGCACAAGAAGGATGTGGGGCTGATAGAGCGGGTCCAGAGGAGGGTCACGAGGATGATCAGAGGGCTGGAGCACCTCTCTTATGAAGGCTGAGGATGTTCAGCCTGAAGAGCAGAAGGCTCCAGGGAGACCTGGAGATCATTGTGGCCTTTCAGTACTTAAAGGGGACTTTTGAAAAAGATGGAGAAATCTTTTTACTTGGGCATATAAAGATAGGACAAGGAGGAATGGTTTTAAGCTAAAAGAGGGGAGATTGAGATTAGATGTCAGGAGGAAATTCTTCACATAGAGGGTGGTGAGGCACTGGCACAAGCTGCCCAGAGAAGCTGTGGATGACCCATCCCTGGATGTGTTCAAGGCCAGGCTGGATGGGGCTTTGAGCAACCTGGTCTGGTGGGAGGTGTCCCTGCCCATGGCAGGGGGGTTGGAACTGGGTGATCTTTAAGGTCCCTTCCAACACAAACCATTTTATGATTAGAAGTGATATTTAATGAACAGAAACATAACTAATTGTCGGTGTTTAAGTCCAAACTCCCTAGGGCATTTAGGCATCCAAGGCAAAACGCAAAAAGGGACACAGGCAATGAAGCAACCATATACATAGCCTGGTCTTCCACCACTCTAAGGTGTCCAAATGTTTTGCCTTAGGATTTCCAAGGGTTTTCCTCACACAGGTCTTTTCAGTAGACTTTGGAGATCCTGTTTCCAGAGGCAGTTACTCACACCATATTCCACCTAAATCCTTCTGTGGATACTATCCCCAACTGCCCTTTAAATGAAAAGCATTTAGATGAATGTAGATAACCACTGAGCATTTGAGTCTCAGAGCTTTCCAAGGCTGAACTTTACTGCACAAATTTGTCAGGCAGTGAACAAGCGTCCATGAATTTGGCTCCATGAAAGCAGAAGTAATTTTGGAAGCTATGCATGCTTCCACTAACAATCTGATCCAGCATTAAGTGATCTGGATCCCAGAGATGTGGACGTGTCTGTCCAGTTCTCAGCCACAGAGCAGCAGACATCAGCACAGAAAGGCACACATACACCATTGCATCGCGTGCCTTTAAATGGACCGAGCTGTTTTGTTCATATACATTGGAAATCAAGTGAAGGCTATTAGGATTCAATTTCATTGAAATTCCAAGCGGTGGAATTGGATGCCTCCATGCTGTGCTAGAGATGTGATGCTGCAACATGTGGGAACACTAGGAACACTTCCAGACATGGCATTCAGATGTGTGGTACATCTTCTGACTTTCTCCCTATCCAATGTTCCTCCTCACCTTGCTTCATCACTTTGTTAGGCAGAAAAATCCTAGGAGAGCTCCCAAAGCTCTCTCAACAGCCACCCCCAGCTACAGCACTGATCTCAGTGGGGCAGAAGCAATGCTGTGCCACTCCACATGAGCTGAAGCAAGTGCTGCAGTAGTGGATCTCATGGGGGATCCTAGGTCTCTGCTCCATCACAGGTAAAGCCAGGGGAAAATTGGCTGGTTGATTGGGCTCTTTGGGTTAATGATGCATGTGAAAACTGCGGGGAATAGCAGCAGGGTTTTGTGGAGAACATTTCAATTATCTTTTCCTAGCTATTTTTACTTTGCAGATGAAGCTGGAAGAAGCAAGCATAGCCCTCTAATAAACTCTGTTCATGATTCATGAATTGTGTTCCCTCTGCCTTCCAAAATGCAAATAAATGGATAAAAATGGTGCTACTGCATCAGAGTTTGTACCTTTTGAAATCCAAGTTCCATGTATTACTCTCAGACGCTAATATAACCCAAGAAACTGCAAGATGATGACATTTACCTTGTCCATATGTTAAGACTGCAGCTTCTGTTGATGGAATAGGCAATGAAGCAACTGCATCGATGTATTTTTCTCGTGTGTTAATGTAGCTGCACCACTTCAGAAGTCAGATTCATGTTTGTGTTCCTCCTGCTGCTGCCTTTACTGAGAGCATAATATGACCTGATTTCCTCTTTCTACCCTCTTCTCCCATTCAGTGTTTCAAGGGTTATTAACTCCTCCTGGCTTGTTGTACACATACCCAAACACTTCTCACCAAAGGCATGTGTATCCCTGCTAGGTAACTGGGAGAAAGGCATTTTCTGTCTCAGCTCTATCCTTTTTATTGTGCTTTATGTATACAAAAGGTGCAGGGCTGTCACAATGGGAAAACACAGGATCTGTGCATGTAATACCACAACCTGGTACTACAGGTCCGCATGGGTTTTATCAGCCAGATTCCTTCTGAGGCCTATAATCAAGTTTAGCTCTCAAGCTGTCCAAAAATATGAGTCTGATTATGTTCTGCTGAGTATCAGGGCAGAGATTACCCCCATAGGATTGCAGTGGATTGATACACATGCAGCTGGGCTTCAGCTGAAAGGTATGGACCTGAGCCTTTCAACACTGACAAAATTCCTTGCTACTGCTGCAAAGCAGAAACCAGCAAGGTATTTTCTGCATCAATTGAAAAAAAAAAAAAAAGGCATCAGGGATAAAACATCAGTTCTAAAGCAGGAAGGATATAGGAATGTGAGAAATGTGTCTCATCAAAGGACGTGAGAAGAATGAAATACTGTTAAAAAGACTTGAGATAAGGATTTAGGACAGGCATAAATAAATAAATAAATAAATAATCAGTAGCTGAGCTGCAGGGCTGAGCCTCTATGAAGGATAATCTTGAGGACTACCAAATACCAGAATCCTTTTTAGATTCAGGTCTCAGTTCTCCACGTGTAAGTTCGTGATGCATCCCTACCTCAGAGGCGTACGGCGATCAACACAACAAAAGATTGTGATTATTTCGGATACAGCTGCAGTGGGAGTCATAGAGCCAGCAAGAACGGGGGAGAGCTGCCAGATCTCATGGATGTTTACTGATTGTGTCTCTTGCTCAGTAGCTTTAATGCTGTGAACATGTGTGCATGCATAGACACACTTGGAGGCTTATAAGTAGCTGTTAGTTCTTCACGTAAAGAAGAAATATTTGGAAGAGCCATGAAATTTCTCCCCTTCAGTGGGGAAATTCAAGACTTATACAGGTTCAGTTAGGATCAGAGAAGAGTCTGTATCTTTCTCAGGCCTCCAGTGACAGTGACTAGCTCTTACATTAGTATTGAGGCCTAAGTCACCCTGCCTTGAACATGTTTGTAGCCACTGAGGAAATGTCCATTTGGAGCATGCAGAAAAGAAATACTTGAGAATTCAGGCACAGACCTTGGCTCATCAATACTGGTTCCTTGCAATTATGTGAGATACAGGTCAGGCTAAGAGACCAGCGAACAAGCACAAACCAAAGCCTATGACAAAGCGAGTCCCACAGTAAAACAGCACAAGCTACAGCCAGCATATGCCAAGGGGTTGGAGGAAGATGGATGGGAAAAAAGAGACAGCACTTCCTCTTCTGAAACACCCATCTGGCAGGGTCTTCCTCTAAAAAACTTTCAACTTGAAAAGTTAATCTCTATATTCACATTTGTGGGGAATTAGTCATTAACTAGCAGGAAATGAATTGATTTTCAATCTCAGCTTTTCTCTGATTAGATTTAGACAATGAGAAACTTAATTGAGCTGTGGTAGTGCTATAGGTCAATACGCTAGCAGATCAGTTATTAGTCAGTGCCAACAAAAAAAAAAATCTTCAGAGAGAATTGTCGTCAAAACAATTAGTATTGCTAATGCATAACTCAAGGACCAGGGCTGATTAAATGTTATTTCTCTTTGATCTCCCTTAACTGAAAAACAGCATTGGAACACTTTATTTATTTTAAGTTTGGCACAGTCTTCCACTACCCCAAGGTCAGTGATAGCACAGGGCTATGACAATGTCAGGACCCTGCTGTGCTGTAGCTATGCCCCAGACTAATTACAACATCCTTTTTCTTGACACTAAGCTATCTCTTTAGGAATCTGGGAACATACCAGATGGAGAATACACTGATCTGGGACACTTCTTTTTTTCTTTTTTCCTTTTTTTTTTTTTTTTTTTCTTTTCCCCTTAAAGATCATCCAACTTCTTTTGAATTCTGAAAAAAGGGTTTAATTTCCCAGTGAGTTTTGGCTCCAAAGGTTCAGAGTATTAACTTGAATGCTGTGCCTGCTGTGTTGTGAAGCCCTTAGTGCAAATTTCCGAGAAGAATAGAGCTATAGAAGCATCGGTAAGTGCTATTTCCAGCCAAAAAGGGATTTGAAACACGAGTCACTGAAGTCTGAGATATCCATCTTATGAACGGATGCAGATGGAACCACAGAAAAGATCCTCGTGCCTGAAATGTCTCATACACTTTATGTAACATGCCCTCCTAAAATTCTTAAACACGATGGAGTTGTTACAACTCAGTACTGCAGAAAGGGAACTGCAGAAAGAGAAGGAAAATGGCTGTAGCTGGGAGTATCAGAGATCTGAGGATTTGAACCTCAAGAACTCAATGAGTGCTAAACTACAGAATTCCGTTTCTTAATACTAAGTGCAAAACCTGCCATTTCAGGAGTTATCAACAAAAAGCCTTAGCTTCTGGGGAGACCTACCAATTCCCTCACATGTACAGATCACTCCAGTGAGCTGGGAACTGGTGGACTCAGATATCTTTTCCAGCTCATCCAACCTTTGACAGTAGGGCAGTCCATAAACCTTTTAATCCAAGGAAGACAACTAAAACCTGAAATCACAGAATCATTGAATGATTTGTGTTGGAAGGGACCTTGAAGATCATTCAGTTCCAACCCCCCTGCCATGGGCAGGGACACCTCCCACCAGACCAGGTTGCTCAAACCCCATCCAACCTGGCCTTGAACACCTCCAGGGATGGGTCATCCACAGCTTCTCTGGGCAACCTGTGCCAGTGCCTCACCACCCTCACAGTCCAGAAAGACCAAAGGAGTGGAGAAAGATGAAAGCTGTATGATGCCACAAGCACTTTGCAAGAACTTCCCCTGCTAAGAATAGTATCAAGTATTCAAAGACAGAAAATGGGAAGGTCTGACTGCCCACAAAATCAGTGTGACCTGCTGCTTGCTACCAGCATAGGCCAGAAGAGGGAACCCCAGCCTGCACCTCCAGACATGCCTAGTGGGCAGCTCAATCCCAATAGGAACATATGTAACAGGCTAAATGTCTGGATTAGAGCCATCGTCTCTAAATCAGTCATTGTGGAGTTGTATGCAAATAACCCCCATCTTCATCCCTCTGTTCCCAACCAGTCATGGGGAATGGATTGGGAGTGGTTATTTTTTGTTTTGTACCCCAAAGTGCAAACCTTTACCAATGCCTAAGGGCATTAATTTATGATCAAGTGCTTGGAAACCAACACAGGTGAATCCTGACAGCTCTTTGCTTGGAGACCATATATGTGTCCCTAAGCTTTTGGCACATAAACAGATACCTGATCAGAGCTGTTAAAATCATGTATTACAGAATAAGGTTTCAATGCAGTACAAAAGGGAGAAAAGCTGAGGAAATGGAAAGAACCCCAGTGTTTGACATGAGATGCAGGAAGGATGGTGGCAATAGTTCATGTAATAGATAAGGGGTAGATGGGCAGTGACTTGGTATCGTCTTTTTTTTTTTTTTCCTTGCTGTCCCTAGGTACATCTTACTGACTTTCGTTTTCAGTACTGAGTTTGAAAGCAACCCAACAAGTCACAGAGGAATTGTCCTAAAATGAAGTTTCTAATCATCTGAAGTTGGAAATAGGCCCACATTTCTAACTGCTTCAAGGCCTATTCCAAAGCTTTTCTTGTGCAACAAAGCTGTGAGCTGATAGGTCAGCTCTTTCTGAAAAAATTGTACAGACCTACTTAAGAGATTCATCCATCTGCAAACCTTCCAATTCTGTTGTCATAGACAATAATAATAAAAAAGGACTCTTTCAACACAATGTGGTTTTAGGATTCCAGCTTTGCAAGACAACGTATTTTCTTCCATATCTAGGCTTTCTCTTAAAGCACAAACATTTTAAAAGGTCAACGCCAAGACTGGCAATCCCAGTAGAGTGTGAAAACTATGAAATACATTCCGGTACTAGGGACCATGCATATGTATATGAAACACTGGAATAGAGGGCTACAAGTTTTTCCGAAGAGAAAGGCAGGGAAGGAGGGTGGGGGTACTGCCCTCTATGTTAGGGAAGGGATTGATTGCAAAGAGCTGCCTCTGAGAAACAGTCACAAACAGGTTGAGAGCTTGTGGATAAAAGTTAAGGACTGGACCAATAAAGGACAGCTTGTGGTTGGGGCCTACCACAGGCCACCTGATCAAGGGGAGCCTACTGAGGAGGCCTTGCTGCTTCAGCTACAAGAAGCACCATGCTCGCACGCTCTCATCCTGATGAGGGACTTAATCCACCTGAATGTCTGTTGGGAAAGCCACACAGCAGGCTGTGAGCAACCCAGGAGACTCCTGGAGTGCATGGGGGATAACTTCCTGGTCCAGGTATTAGACAGACCAACCAGAGGAGAAGCGTTACTGGACCTGGTGCTCACCAGTGCGGATGAACTCACTAAACAGTCTGGGCTGCAGCAACCATTCCCTGTTTCAGTTTGTGATCTCGAGGAATATGGGGCTGGCGGAGAGCAGGGTCAGGACCCTGAACTTTCGAAGAGTGAACTTCCAGCTGCTTACAGAACTGGTGAATGAGATCCTCTGGGACACTGTCCTCAGGAACAGAAGAACTGATCAGAGCTGGCGGCTCTTTAAGGACACATTTCTTAGAGCACAAGAGCTCTCCATCCCCATGTGTAAGAAATCAAGCAGGCAAGGTGGGAAACCGGCATGGCTGAGCAAGGACCTGCTGGTCAGACTGAGGTGTAAGAAGGAAATGCACAGGCAGTGGAAGCGGAGACATGTGGCATGGGGAGAGCACAGGGATGCCAAGGAGGTGATCTGAGACAGCCATCATGGCTTCACCAAGGGCAAATCGTGCCTGACCAATCTGGTGGCCTTCTGTGATGGAGTGACTGCATCCGTTGACAAGGGAAGACCAATCAATGTCATCTACCTGGACCTTTGACATGGTAAGGCCTTTGACATGGTCCTACATGACATCCTGGTCTTCAAATTGGAGAGATATGGACTTGATTGGTGGGCCATTCAGTGGGTGAGGAATTGGCTTGAAGGTTGCACCTAGAGAGTGGTGGTCAATGGCTCTATGTCCAGGTGGAGGGTGGTGATGAGTGGTGTCCCTCATGGGTCTGTCCTGGGACTGGTGCTTTTTAATATCTTCATCAATGATACGGACGATGGGATTGAGTGCACCCTCAGCAAGTTTGCAAATGACACCAAGCTGAGTGGTGCAGCTGATCCAACAGAAGGAAAGGATGCCATCCAGAGGATCCTGAACAAGCTTGGGAAGTGGACCCATGTGAACCTAATGGGGTTCAGGAAGAAGGGAAAATCCTCATTGTATATGAATTATTTTTTTCCATCATTTATGTTCTTTTATCATCTGTAGAAAGAGATGCAGAACCACCTCCCTGTGAGCCATATGGATCCCTGTCTTTATGCAGAGATGCCATCTCCCTGGACATGCTATTGCTGTGCTATTACTGACTGTGCTCACAAGCCAATGCAGACAAAACATGGGTATTGATAGTAGTGATATTCAGTAATAGATGTTTCCCAAAGGTTTCTCCTTTTTATGCTATTGGCCAGCTAAAGCAGATAGTATCATCTAGCAGAGTAGAGCTTCCCCCCAGTTCCATCCCTCCCTCCTACTCCAATAAACTCCTGGGGATGCAGGCTTCTGAGATTAATTTAAATGAACCAGATGTTTGGAGGGGGGAAATTACCCAACAGATTGTTTCCTTAGTGCTGTAACTTTGTATTATCATGTTGCAGTGGACCTCTGTGGTTTTATCCATCCTTCCAGGTGTCAGACATGCTGGCAATGGCCCACTTTAGAGAAAAACATAAACCTTTTAGTACAAACTGGTGCATTCTGTTTGTTGATTTAAAGCACTGGAAGTAAGAAGCAGGCATCTCTCCTGCATCGGCCTGCTGGAGTAATGAAGTGAAACTCTTGAGTAACTTTAATCTGTCAGTACATAGAACCTTTGAAAAGGAGCTGAAGTTCCTTTTTGCAATCAGAAAGCCATCACATGTGCTGCTCTGAAGCAAAAAGCTATAATGGGTAAAGCAGCCTCTTCTGTTATCGATAAATCAGTAAGCTAAGATTTTACCCAACACTTGTTTCCTTTAAGATCTTACAATTATTCGTATACTCAGTCTATAAATGGCTTAACACCAGAATGCAGTAAGACCTGCCAAGAACAGCCATACAAAAGGACAGCATAAAATAAATTCTAAAAACTGCAGAGAATGTGACCTTTAAATTAAAAATGATCTTTATCTAAAAAGGTGAAGAAAACTCTACTAAAAAAATGATACATCAATATGCATCTTTAAAGCTGCTATCCATGCCCATTTTTCACCACTAAGATATCTCATTGCATGTACTATTTGACATTACCATAATGACTGAAGTTTCAATAGCATAATTACAAGCCAGCTGAAAAGGAGACAATAAAGGCACATCAGCAATACACTTCTCTAACGTTGAGTCCTTACGGCTTTATTTATCACACAAGCTTCGAGTAGTTACATGTTCTTCGGATCAGATTACCCTCTGTGCACCAGACCAACTGAAGATATCCATACCACTGACATCACACATAAAATTCTGAGAATGACAAGTGTAGAGCTTATGCCTTCACTGTACTGGTGACTGCAATTTCGTTTCAAAATCAGATCCATCTGAATTCTTTCCCTCAGACACAAAAATCCTCTAAAAACCTGAAAGTCCAACTAAATACACTTGCAAGAAGCAAAATACAAGGTCTATTTATAGATGCAGCAAGGAATAACTGGAGGGATGTATCAGAACCAATGTTTCCCATTAATAAACATTACCTCAAAAATACGCTCAAAAATGTAGACTGATGCAATCTAACAGCCCAGAATTATAATTATGGTAACTAGCTCACATTGGGGAACAACTGTTGCTTTTTCACACTGAGTAATGAATATGAGTAATAGATTTGACTTTTTCCCCCAAGTATTCTGGTAAACATGTTAAATAAATCAGTTTGCAGGCTTTCATGAATAAACAATAACAGCTACTCAATCCTTAGCAAACAGGCAATACAATAACAATAATAATAGCAAAAAGAGTTCAGTATAGTGGTGAGAATTCAAAGGAGGATTAGTCATACATGCCTTTGGATAAGTTAGCTCTCTTATCTTATGAGTGCAGCAGATCTCATCGTCTTTAATAGTCTTGTATCATAGAGTCAATAAAGATGAACAAAAAGCCCTACAGACATTAATAGTAGAACAAAAAACTCTGTAATCATAACCAAACTCTTACACTATCAGCTGCTTTCCAGAAGGATTCTGGTTTACATTTGCCAAGAGGGATACTCCGAGGAACACTGACTGTTCTTGGTGATGCCAACTGCTAAAAAGTCCTTTTGAAGCTTACAGCTGGGACATACACCCCAGTTCTTGACATTTCCAAGTTCTTTCATACCTCCTCTATGAGTTGACTGCATATAATGGTCTCTAGGGATTAATTTCTGGAGAAACACTAATGCAATATATTTCACACGTATTTGATAGACCGACTTTATGTATCAAATTAAGTTGAAAAATAATGAGCTAATTCTGGTAAAGTGTTAAATTCTCAAACAAAAAAAAAATCAAAACCAAAGTTACATGAAGATGAGAATTAAACAAAAAAGCATCACCTTGACTGGCTGCTATTACCACAGAATTAACAGGTAGATACCTTATCCAGCATGGGTGCTTTTCTGGACTTGTCCTCCTATTGCATTCCTTTCTCAACACGCTCCTGGCTTGAAGGGTCTTTTTGATGGCCAAAGGATTTTCAAGCCTCTAAACACTATAAATCATCTGCCAGAGGCATTCAGTGAAAAACCACTCTGTTAAGACAGCTGTCTCTAGAATGTAACTCTGCATGGCATCTTATTTAAAATATATGACAGAGTTGGCATTTCATCTGTACATGCTCTCATAAAAATAGGGCATAACCCCCTCCTCATAGCATGAGATTTTTATGGAGAAGTGGTAGCATCTCCATAACTAACGTTGCAACCAGATTTCCTTGTAAAGGAGTCTCAAAATTCTTTGCGTCTTTCCTCAGTGACAGCTAAATACCTAAGGGTGATAATACTAGCCAGGCAAAGACCTTCAACAAAGCAGCCACATAATTCAGTCTCTGAGGATGTAATGAGTTCTTACTGAACAAGAAACATAGGACAAATGTATATATATATAATCCCTGTTAAACAATAGGAGGGAAGAAATTTGAAATATGCCTTAGGTAGGACATGCCTAAAGAAAATAATAAAAAAAAAGCCTATCATAGCTAATGGGCTCTAGTGCTTTTTACTGCTGTCAAAATATGGAGAAGCCTGTCTTGCAGGGTGGGGCCTAGGGTCCATCTAGAAAATACAACACTGGCATTTCAACCCACACCTGGGATGAAGCCCACAGGATATACAAGTCCACTCTATCCTATAGCAAGACTAGGACATGGTCTCGCTGCCTGGGCAGATTTGGCAGCAGCATCTGACATGGCCCTGGGCAGAGACAGCTCATGAGAAAGAAGGTGAAATTCTAAACCACAGCACTAAAGCTCTCAAACTGAGTATTTTAAGCATTCACACAACCAAATATCACTAGCAGTTAGTAGCAGTATTTTGGGTTGTCCGAATATGATGGGGAGAGAATTTTGAAAGTGCCAAAATCTCTACAGGTCAACCAGAAACTGCTTTCTGTGATAACTCTGTCCTTCCTTTCTTACACAAAGTATCAGAAAATCTTTATCTCTGAAATAGCTCGGTTTCTCTTGCTAGAGGTTAAGCAGACCACCAATTCTTAGGAAGCTAACAGCGCTCAATAGTATTTTTACAGAGATCTACCAGTTGGAGATTCCCCGTGCCAAGCTTTTGGCCCTCTTTATTTTGGAAACAGTGATAGCACACTCAAAGGAAGCACAGAAAAAGGTAGATTTTCACAGCTGTCCAGGTTATTCATGAAGAAAACCATCTAAATTCAACCTAAATAAAGCCCTGCTGGTAGAAAAAGAAGGTCTCCAACCTAACCATTTCCACCTGCTGTCGAGGGAACTATGCATCAATACTTCTTCCACCCTCACCCCCATCCTGAAAAATGGTTATCTGGCTTCTCTTATTCACTAGATTTCTGACTGCCACTCAGCTGTGGACAGTCCTCATATCTAATTGGAATGGCAGTTCCTGTGAATACACTACCTCTATCCTGGCAGCAGTGTTTGCTGAAAAAAAAATGTTTTTGTTAGTGAATGTATTTAAATAGTCTGGAATGTGTAGTTTAACAGGCAGCCTGACAAACACCAGCTTAGAGTTCATTGCTTCACTCTTCTTTATCCATGGAAAGAAATGATGCATCTTGCTGGGGTGATGCATCCCAGGACAGGTATGTAACAGCAGCCATGACATCAATCCCATTTCGTGTGAGCACTTTGTGACTTCTTGTGTTATGAAGGATTGCATGACACTATCCTGAATACAAGAATAGATCAGTAAAGAGCAAGATTTTAATTCTCAGATGAAATATGAAGTGTTATTTCCTGCTGCAGTCTTTAACTGATGACATACCTATAACCTTTCTAGATTTACTAATGAACTAGACAGCCCTGTTGAATTTCCAGTAAAGCTCATAAATATCTGCAATCTGTAAAAAAACATTCTAACCTCTGATGTGAAATGACAGTGAGAGACAGCAATGGTGTGGCACTGAAGCTTGAACGCAATGCAAATTTGAGGTCACAATACCATGTGTTTGAGACGTGTCATGACACTGAAATATAACTTAAGCTGTCACAGCAGTACAGTGACATGTATCATTTAGCATGCTGATAAAGAACCTGAAATCCAGAATGACTGGAGAGCCAAGGAAAAGAAGCTGTGTTTTTTTTTCTTACCCTGAGCACATAAATAGGAAAGATTCGTTGCTGTTGTCCTACGAGCACACTCTCTCTGAGATGTCAGTCTGAAGCAACAACTGACCTGTGCTGTATTTATAAAGAGTGGCATAACACCTTGACTTTTGAACTGAAATGTATCTTTGGTTATTTCTACTGCTGCAGTGGAACTGACTATGTTTTCACAAGAGGGCAATGTACATTTTCTAGTCACAGCAAACTATTTTGTGCTTTTCCTTTGACAGATATCAAAGCTCCCATCGCTTCAGGAGATGTAATAATCTGTAGATTTAGGTAGCTATATGGATTCACAAGATGTGTGGTTAATAACAGGTTTTCAATTTTAAAAAGAGCTGTTTTCACACCTACAGAGATCTGAGTGATCCCAAACTTCTTTTCTAGCATCAGTCTAATCCCACAATCGACCCACACAGGTGGACACCAGAGTACCAGCAAAGCAAGACAATAAAAAAGCTTGCAAGATCATACACATACAAGCCACCTACCAATTCTTCCACTTTTATACCCATCACCTGATTAGTTTTTGGGTCCACATGCTTGTGACTTTTGGGTGGAGATCAACATAGAATAATTGCTCTAAGCAGCCTTCAGGAAAACTCAAATTCCAGGGAAAGGGCCACCCCACACTTGCAGACTGAGTCCCCGCTGAAGCACAGCAAGTCTGGGATGTACTGGGCGCAACAAAGCCAAAGCCCATGCACTGCAGAATCAATCTGCACATGTACAACATGCCCAGTGCTGACACCAAAAGGTGCAAAGCTCATTGCTCTGGCACAAATTATATAACACGCAGGCATTGGGACGTGGCTATTTAACTGTTATTTATACTGAAAGGAGTGGGATCATGTAACTCTCCCCAGGAAGACTCCCAAGTCCAGACACAATGATGAGAACCAGCATTTTTTTGAATTTTTGGTATTGGCAAGAATTAGCATGGCTGAATCATCCACAGCTCTCAAGCCAGCAAACAGTGCAGCACTGAGAGGGCAAGCACATTTCTGGCTGCTCTGAAAAGACCAGGAATTACAGTTTCCATGTAAAGCAGGTGGTATCTTGGTTTCTAAATACCTTGGATCACAAGTCAGATCTTCTTCCAAATTCTCCATGGAAAGGTTGGTTTTTGTTTTCAGGCACTAGAAACAGAGCCAAGGCCAACCAATGAGGTAAGATGAGGCTTTTCTGTCTGTGTTATGTTTCCGAACAAGTCCCAGCCGTTTCCTTAAAGTTAGTCATCCACTTTTGAATACCACATCACTCATAGCCTTACACTGCAGTCAGGCTTTCGGCTTAAAAGATTGACCAAAACCAAGGGGGAATACAAAGCATAAAGGACCTACTAGGGGCCTCTGTAGTGAGGGGCTGGTTTCCTGCTGTCCCTGTGTCTATCACAGCTTAATATCTGCAGTCTGCTAAAACCCAGGCAGGATCCAAATGAGCTTCAGGGAGCTGGCGGAGCTCTGGGGTCCTGAGAAGAGTGACCACTTGCACTGGAAACATTTATGACATTGAATGGAAGATTCCCCCACATTTCTCAGCCTGCACGGAGATGCTGTAGGCTTGTCCTCCCTCTGCCTGGGCAGCAGATACAAAGAGGCTCTGGCACAGACTGTTCCATCTACCTCCAGATTACCCTTCCTCTAACATCTCTTTTCAGTTTAACTTGAAAAGATAAGAGCAATTTAATCTTTCCTGCCTTCTACTTGAAGGTTTTGTTCTAAATGTATTTTGACAGCAGAAATAAAGACAAAGTTTTAATAGAACTAACTCAACCACAAACTGAATTATGTATTTCCATTTCAGGAGAGAATCTCACTGCTAATAACATCACTCTCCTTCCAAAAGCATGCATGACAGAATTCAAAGCATTTCTCTGTTCCATAATGGTATTTTATATCTGGCAGTAGCTATGCAGCACAATGATTTCTCCCTCTTACACGTGTATATGTCATGCATCTCACTTGCTTTGTCCAGGAGTCAGGGTGGGACCATCTGAATTGCCGAACCAGTCTGTCTGGAAATTTTGTGTGCTAGCAGATTAAAATGCAGACTGAACTCTGGCAACATCCCTGATTTGGAACCCTGCCTAGAACCTTTATTTCTTCATATTATGTGTTCTCTGGAAAGACAGAGCAGCTACAGGCTTTCTGTAGGACCCCCACATCAACAATCTTCCCCCAAAATGGAAGCACATGGCAAGGCAGGGTCTAAGCACTCTTGATACCTTGGAGCATCTTAATTTTCCAACACCTGATCTTTATTTGCTTCCCGTTTTACAGAAATGAGTGCAGTCACCAAGCAGCTTACTAAACTGGGGTCAAATCCTGAATAGATGCCACACTCACAGAAGCTTCGTTCCTAATCAAACACCCACTGAAGTCAACAAAAGTGTCAAAAGAAAAAAAAAAGCCACGTTTTATTTTGTGACTGCAAGGAAGGCAATTGAAACAATTTCCATCAGCTGCTAAACATATGCTCTAATGACCACCACTGGATTATTAGTAGTGACCTAGATGCAAAAAGCTTTGATCTTCTTACTCCTGGGTTATTATCCAGTTTCTAGTTCTCTTAAGGTCAATCAGAGTGAACAAAACTGAGGATGGGTGAAAAATGTGTGCAATAACAGAGAGAAGACCACAGAGTATTGATCCCCAGACACCTCACTGAACAGAACAGGCAGACGTTAGCAAACATGATTAATAAGAGCAAGCCAGAAAATAGCATTACATTTCAAAGAAAGCAAGGGGTGAATAGCTTGAAGTAATGAGATACAAAGTCTTTCACATGTAGGTCACCAGTTTTAATCCAGCTCTGGTCGTAACATACTCTGGTCATTAATATCTGACAGCTGTCTGGCAGTGACAAAGAATGAGATGGTGGTCCTGGTTTAATTGCTAGTGGTATCTGCAAAATAAAACATACCAACAGAGCTGTTAATGCTGTTAAAAGTCTCGGCAGGAAGGTCAAGGACTGACTGGGTATTGAGAGAGGACCTCTACACCCTTACCAAAAAGCTTCATTGTCTGTTAGTGTCAACTTGAGATATCTCAAGAGTAATAAATCTTTTTTAAGGGAACAGAGGATAAAGAAATAAAGAAAAAAAAAAAGTTCAAAGAGAGCTGTGGAAATCCTATTGCCGTAAACCCAGATCAAGGGCTAGATCCCCAGCTGGTGCTCCCACCAAAGCTACATCAGTTTACATTGCCCAGGACCTCTCACTGATATTTTCAAACAGAAGCAGATACATGGTGCCATGTAGTTGGGGAAGGAAGGCAGAGAGAAGACTAAAGCAGGGAAAAAGAGACTGAGAGCAAAGAAGTAGTACTGTACTCTGAATAAGCTTAGAGAATGATGGCACAGGAGATGACCTTAGCATGGGTCTTTCCCCACATGGAGATCTCTGGTTGTCACAACCTGGTCCAGAGAAGCACTTACTACGTACACTGTGGGTCCCACTACTGCCTCTGAGGTGTGTCACGCCTGACACCATGGACAGTGGGAACAGCCTGCATGGCCACATCTCACTAACTTGTTCTGCAACCCACCCCTTAAGAGCACTACTCCAACCGGTAAGTGAGGTCTGGAGAGAGGATGAATTTCTAAGTCATACAGTCAGAATCAAGGGTCCACCCAGAAATGATGAATAAGAAGCAGGCGTCCTTACTGCTGCTTTCTCAAGGCCTTTTTCTTAGAATATGGGACAGGCCTGATTATTCTACAGCTTCCAGACAGATCCTCCCAGCTGCAGACAAGAACAGAGAGCTCTATTTTCTACTTTTAAATAATAATTTAAAAAAATGTTTTTACTTTCCTCTAATATTTGTGCCTTTGTTGTTTTGGAAGAGATGTATCTCACTTTACCTGTCCCAAAACCACATATCCCCTCTCAGTGAGTTATCAAGGTTCCATCTACAGTGACCAGAGAGAAGTAATCGCCTCCAACAGATTTGTCCTTAAAATAGGAGGCTGCTCGGAAAGGGTAAGATGAACTCTTCCCTCAGTGGGTGGCTGGTGGAGGTGCCCACTATCTAACTTAGACTCCAACGCAGCAAGAAATACGGGAGTTGAACACCACCTTTTGCAAACAGAGTGGCTCTTCAAGCATTTTGTGAACATTCTGCATGAATACTTTGGGTGAACAACACATTCCTGATTACATATAGAATGCAATCCTGTTATACAAAGCACAACATTTTTACACGTAATAGCCAAGTTACCCGAAGATATTTGTTTGCAAAAAACAACAAACCAATTATGTGCCTAAACAGAAGCTTATAGTTAAAAATGGTCGTTTCAAGTCTTTCTTCCTCACAATAACCAGCACTGTTTTATCTGTTCAGCGTAAGAAACATGCCAAAAGAGTCATGCTTTTTTTCTTTGTATTGGGTTTATGTGGCAAACTTTTGGTAGCAGGGAGGCTGCAGGGGTGGCCTCTGTGAGCAGAGCCCAGCAATTGCCCCATGTCAGATCAGAGCCAGCTCCAGCCGGCTCCAAAACGGACCCGCTGCTGGCCAGAGCTGAGCCAGTGAGCGACACTGGGTGGGCCTTTGGGAGAGCAGATTGAAGAAAGGGGTAAAAAAATTGTTGTGCAACTGCATCTGAATGAGAGGAATGAGAAAGTATGAGAGACCCAGCCCTGCAGCACCCCCAGGTCAATGCAGAAGGAGAGCAGGAGGTGCTCCAGGCATGCAGCAGAAGTTCCCCTGCGGCCTGTGGAGAGGCCACTGGTGGAGCAGGCTGTCCCCCTGCAGCCCATGGGTCCCACACGGAGCAGATCTCCACGCTGCAGCCCGTGGAGGAGCCCCCGGTGGAGCAGGTGGATGTGGCCTGGAGGAGGCTGCGGCCCATGGAGAGCCCCCGCAGCAGCAGGCCCCGGGCCGGAGCTGCAGCCCGTGGAGAGGAGCCCACGCAGGAGCAGGGGGTCTGGGGGGAGCTGCCGCCCATGGGAGACCCGTGCTGGAGCAGTTTGCTCCTGGGGGATGGATGGACTCCGTGGTATGGAGTCATGTGGGAGCAGTTCTTGAAGAGCTGCTGCCTGTGGGCAGCCCCCGCAGGCTCAGTTCGGGAAGGACAGCATCCCGTGGGAGGGACCCCACGTGGAGCCGGGACAGAGAATGACCATGAAGGAGCAGCAGAGACAAAGCATCAGGGACTGACCACAGACCCCATTCCCCGTTCCCCTGCACTGCTCGGGGGGGGTGGGGGGGGTGAGGGGAGAGTATGTAGAATAGGGTGGATGGGGGGAAGGTGTTTTTAGTTTTCTTTTAGTTTCTCACTGTTCTAGGCTGGTAGTGATAGGCAATAAATTATATTAATCTTCCTATGTTGAGTCTGTTTTGCCTGTGATGGTGACTAGTGAGAGATCTTCCTGTCCTTATCTCAGGCCTTGAGCCCTTTTCATCATGTTTTCTTCCCTTTTTCTTTGAGGATGGGGAGTGAGAGAGCGGTTGTGGTGGAGTTCAGCTGCCCAACAGGGTAAAAACATCTCATTCTTTTAAAGTAATTTTTAAAATTTCTCCACTTACTTTTGGAACTGTGCAAGTTACAAGCCAAGAGACACACTTCCAAGTATTTTGCACTCAGCATTACCTTATAAAAGTAGCACACTTTCCTATTGCATCATTGTCCAAATTCCATACTCATTCAAATATCCACTCAGCTGATAAACAGGGATAGACTTATCAACAGTAATTTTTTTTTTCTCTCTGAATATCTTTGCTAAGTATACAAATTAAGGATACTGAAATATACTGATGTAGAACAGCTCCAAGTGTGAATTTACCCATTTTCCTTGTTAATCCTGCTTTGTACTTTCCATCCAACTACCCACCAAGCTATAAGGTAACCACTAGGTGGTGGTGGTGTACACCACACAGTGAGTAACTGGAAGCTTTCTGCTTGCTTTTTTTCAGAAATAATGAAGAAGAAGAAACACTTCACACACAGACCTCCACTGTGGTGTAAGTCCAACAATACCCTTGATCTTTCCCATGCAAGAGACAAGTGCTTTAACGTGCTACAGACTGTTGCGTCACAAGTTTCATAATAGAAAGCCTTAACAGTTTGGAATAACATCATGCCCAGTGTGAAACAGTTGAGCTCTGCAGTATATATACAAAAACAAAAACGGGGAATTCAGGAGTTTCTCTAGACTTCATTTAAAATAATCGTATTCTATCACATCATGATTCAGCTGCCTCTGTTGAATCTAGCTCCATAATTAGCTGTGGAAATCTTTGCTTTCTCTTGTATGGAATTTACATGTTCTGCTGCTCTTCCTTCAAGCAATGTAATTAAAAGAACCTGCTTAGCATAATTAATTTGCAAACAGGTTGGATGAAATGGGATTGTATCCCAAAGGCTTTTTCAGCTTTAAGTGAAACTACTTCTTCAGGCGTACTGTAATCTAGAGTCTGTTATATGTCAACTTCTTGCAATTTGCATTTTAAAAGCTCTTCACTTTGAAAGGTGCTACAATTGGTAGCCCAGTTCTGAGTTGTGCTGCTGATGTGGGCCAGATTATACAGCTCATCCCACAAACCATATCCCCCAGAATACCCAGCCTCTGAGCAGCGGGAGGCTGCATAATCAAGTGCTCTTCAATGTTGAAGGCTTTTTGCTGAAATCAATGTATCATCCTCAAAAATCCTCCCCCAACCTGATCTGAAACAACAACAAGGCATTTTAGATGGGAACAGGAATACTGCAGTAAGTCCTGCACAGAGAATTGGAGGGAACAGGGAGGGAGGAACATCTTTCTACTGGGAAAAACTGGGACCTCAGTTCCTGCATGACCACTTGGACCAGCCGAGATTGTCTCCCAGCGAGAGCAGCTCTCCCCACTACGCCAAGGAAGACCTGGCATTATACCTCCCTTATGTTTACACTGTCTCTAAGAAAATGGACATAAGGAGGGGCCCTTTATTGCATCATCCTCCCTGGCATCTGCTCTGCTGGGACACTGGAACAGCTGGGACATCACCCAGTGCGAAGTGCACCCACAGTTACCGACCTGCTCTGCCCTTCTGCTGCCTGTGAGTGGGTTGGGCTGCAAAGGTAGGCACAGAGCCTTTCTGAATGCTCCCTAACATTAACAGATCAATGAGTCTACCAGCTGTGACATCCATGCCTAGCCTCTCTTTAAAATTTGTTCATGGTTTTTCACTGAGAACCTGTCCCTTAATATCTGTAATGGAGAGATTTCAGATTTCTAGAGTTCCTTTCCATGACAAAATTCATTTCCAAAGAGTGATAATAAATCAATAATTTATGGCATTAACAGCTTAGCTCTCGAGACTTTTAATTTCAATACAATCACCACTAGCTGATAACAGCAGGCAAATGGAAAGCCCTACCCCCAAACCTCATTTAAAGCTGATCATCCCAGATTAGAAAGAAAGAAGATTATTTTAATGATCTAACCTGAGAAAAGATCATTGGGTAGTTTTACAAAGAGAGAAATACATTTAAGACATGATACTGGACAAGAGATGCATACCCTCTTCTCCTTCAGCACATCTTTCAACCACTTGAATTTGCATGGGGACTAAATGACGTGATGTCTGTCAGTGCAAGGAGTCGAGATTATTCCCTTCTAGAATACTGATGTGTTGCAGCAAAGCACTTATTAAACTCAGCCATAATTCAAACAAAAATCACTTAGCAATGTCATGGTTTCTAATGATTACATGATATTGCCTGCTAATATTACTTCTAATTATGCTCTAGTTACATTGTTTTCATAAGCAGTTATTTTCTGATACAAGCTATACAGTTCATCGGGTAGTGAACCTGACGCTTCTCAAGGTATCATGGATGGGGGACAATTGGGAGTGAAACTGCTAGATTTCGTCTGTTGATTTGGGATTGAAAGAAATGGGATATATTATACGATGCTGTCTGCAGCACTAAACTGGTCATTCCTCAAAAATCAGACATTACAGATAAGCATAAACCTAAAATGCTTCTAAAATATGGGGACATTTGAGCAAATGTAGTTATTAAAGAGAGCTATTACCTGTATTAATGAAGTCCTCTTCCACATACACAAGCACTGTATCACATCTCTGGAGTGTTAAGGGATATATCAAAACTAAAAAGCCATTAAAATAGTCTGCAACACATACCTGAGGTCTTGACTAATAAATTTACAATAGACAGGGACGTTTATCAAGATCTGTATGTAAGGCTTGATTACAAGCTACTAGATTTTAAGCAATTCATTTAAAATCAGAATGATAAGATTAAAATAATTTATTACATTTTTAACACATTTAGAAATATCATTAATAAAATGGGAGAGAAACAAGAACTTGATTGCTTCTATAGTCTTCATAAGTTATTAAGGACAATATTGAATGAGCCATCAAACTTGTTAAACAGAGGACAGATAAATTCTTGAGCAGAAGACTTGGAGAAGCTCTATTGCCTTTAGTAGCTCACAGTAGAGTGCCCAAGTGAATTCTCTGATATCTATGAAGGTTTCAGTGCACAGTGGTGTCTTTCCTACATGAAGGTACTAAAAAGTGGGCTATTAATGGTGTGCTATTAATAGGTGTGCTATTAATAGGTATGCTTTAGGTACTACACTGTGAGCTATGAAGGAGGCAGAAACATTTCTTCTGTGGCAAGGCTGGAATTCACCTTGGTGCCTTGCTCGAGAATGGAGGACCACAACCGTCTTCAGCCTGGGTCTAGGGATGAATATTTGCTGGGAAGCAGGGCTTAACCTACAAGTCCCTCCTTGGTATTTCTCATCGCAGAAGCAGCTCTCCCCCGAGAACAAGGTCTCAATTGTCTCAGCTCTCCCTACCCACTGAGCAGGCATACACACATACAACTTGTGTGGAAAAAAAAAAAAAAAGAAAGATTTCCTGTTGAATCTGTCTGGATAGGTCAATCCTATCAATCCATTTTTAGTTTCTTTAAAATTTTTATTATACCAGTACAAGCAGGACAATTTGTGCACGTTATTGGTACAGACTCTCTCCAAAGTTACTTTCCTTCTATGCAGATGGTTTTTGTTGCTTTTTCCAAATCAGTCCACTCACAAATAATTGGCAGCTCTTCCTTGGGAAGTGCTTCAAGTACTTCAGGTAGATTGTTAGCACCTGGATTTCCCTTCTGAAGCTGGAGTGTAACATGGGGATGTTTAAGACAGAGATCTTGGCACTGAATCATCTATTCCAGATCCTTCTTCTTGGCCAAGACAGATAAACAATGATTTTCTCACAAGTTGCCACAGTGAAAAAGAAAACAAACTCTAGCAAATACACTGTAATAAATGGGTCCCTGGCTTGTAAAACACACGGTTTGCCATACAGAACAGCCACTGCTCACATACAAGTTAGTGATTACACACAGCACACGTGGAGCTCTCCACTAGCAACAGAAAGCAAAATGACAACCACACGTTCTTGGTTGTGCACCGATATTAGTAAGCCTTCTTGGAAAAGTGTTTTTATATACAAAAGGAAGATGTCTTTTAAAGATCAAGGCAAGCCAACGAGAAGAACACATATTCGTTATGAGTTAAAACACTGCCTCACAAGACCACTCAGTGATTTATTTCTTCTCGGTTTAGTGATGAGTGGTTGTCCAGAAGAACTAAAAATTGTTTTAACTGACTGAAACTGCCACAGCTTTTGCAGTCTATTTTCCTGCTGTCTGTCCATGACCAGAATTGTCCATCTGACTGTGAATTTTCCCTCTGTTCTGAGTAGACTGTTCCTGTTTATCCATAAATGAAACAGCGTTGCCAGTTTCACAGCACTGTTTCTTACTTGCTCAATGCAGAA
The DNA here is from genome assembly GCF_009769625.2 of Cygnus olor. NCBI lineage: Eukaryota > Metazoa > Chordata > Aves > Anseriformes > Anatidae > Cygnus > Cygnus olor. Next base: position 12,105,892 of record NC_049171.1, read on the forward strand.
CAGCAATTTGCAAGGATGCTTTGAGGTGGCACTTTGAAGAGAGCAAGAACAAAGACTAACTGCTTTTTCCTGATTTGCCCGCTGGTTCAGGAACAATAACACAATTCTGACCCCCAGGGAGTCCTGGCTGGGGTCACTGCAAGCACAGCTGCCAGCACAACCACGGACAAACACAACTCCCCTCTGATCCAAAATCTGTGTGATTAGAAAACCATTCTCTCAGCTAGTTAACTTGGGGAACAGGGTTCCTCTATGCTTCTCTTTAAGAGGGCTATTGAAAAGAATGATAAATGGTTGCCTTGACTGATGTAATCCAGGATTTTTTGGTGTTTTTTTTTTTTTTTGGCTGATTTTTTTTTCTATTGATGTTGTTTGTTTACTTTACTTATAAGCCTTTTACTTGTGACCTAAAATGCTATTTAGTCTTAGTCTTATCTTGCTTTTCAAGTCCTCCCTGGGTAAATTTGCTCAAATTGTTTCAGCGAAGCTAAAACACGTGAGCCCAGGTGAGAGCCCACTTTAATGGAAGTCCTGGCATGAGAAGTAGTCAAATTATTTGATGGTTTATTTTTGTTCCCGTGGCTTTCCTCCACTGGTGCCAATGACAGAATCTCTATTCCAAGCACTTCAGGTACTGCTATTCAAGAAGTAATTAGATCCACTCTTATGAATCATAATACATATGAGAAAAGGAAAAGGTAGCCGTACTCCTTGAGATATCAATTACTTCCCTGAGAATAGCAGCAAGATTTTTAAATGAGATAACCATTGCTTCTCATTACAGTGTTAGATATACCCCCAGAAGAAGAGACAGTTTAGGCTGAGAATACATTGCCCTTTAAAACAGTATTAACATATTATGTTCAACAAAAATGATAAAGTACAGTGAGACACAGGAATCCAGAAAGTCCACTTAAAGGCCCAGCATGGATATAAAGGGAGCAGCTCTAAAGGCTGGGGTTGTCCAAGGGAGATGTGTCTCCTTAGGATCCTCTGTAGTCAACAGAGAGTGAAACATTTCACATAGGGTCAGATCAGACAACTGCCGTGAGGTCCTTGTGCTGGGTGACCCTGGGGAGGAGCTGATCTCTTTTCTCATTGTAAAAAAAAATATAGGTGACACTCATTTCTCATTTCATGAAGGACTTTGTCAGAAGTCTTTGGAAAGTCAAGTAGATGGTATCAACCAGACTACCTTCATGCACAGGCCCCACCTAGCCCCTCAGAGAACTCCAAGAGGTGTGGAAGGAATGCACAGTGTTGACTTTCCCAGCAGATTGTAAATACATAGATCTCAGTGGATAAATTGCAGACTTCATACTAGTGATGTTGCTAAAATACAGCTAAAGGGGATATAGCTATCCGGGTGCTGAAGAAAAAATCTGAGTTCAGTCAGACAGAACCACTGATTTAATCTGATTTCTTACATGTCATTTTTTCCATGACTCTTGACAAATTTCTTCCTAAAAACACAGTGTAGTTTTATTACAGAAAGATAAATCGGTCCTGAATTTTCTGAATTATGTTGCAAATTTAGTTTTCTGTTCTTGTTTTCCACAGCCATAAATGTGTTAGTATCATTTTTTTTGCACAGTTTTTTTTTTTCGTTGTTTTTCAGCACCTAAATGTTTTGCCCCAAATGTCACAACAATTTTGTTGTCTCATTTCAACAGTTTTGTTAGTAAAACAGTGTGCCAAAGTACAAGCAATATGTGTGAAACTGCTTTCTTTCTTATAGCTTCAGTGTTAAGGGATTACATGTATACACATTTCCAAGCAAACCCAGGGAACTAAAGAAAGTATTAGGAATTTATTGAATAAACTACCTGTCTAAAATGACATTTTATGGTGCTATATTCTCATCAGACTGTGTCTTGAAGTGAAGAAAAGAGCAACCATTTTGTAGAAAACATCTCTTAAGTGCTCTATTAAAGACAGCAATTTCTTCAAAGGAGGGAGTGTCTTAAAGAATCATAAAATGGCTTCAAAAGCAGTGAAAAAACTTGCCGCCTTTGTGGAACCAAGCAAAAATTAATTGTCTCTAAAATCATTCCATCCTGTCCTGCCCACCATTTCACCAGAGAGACAAATATAGACTAGCTCTTCAAGCAGCGATGCCACCCATAACTATGTGGTTTTGGAGCAAACAGCACTATGCATCCTTCCACTACGCACCTACTACAGGGTGCTTCTTCCTCTTCAAAATGTCCTCTTGAAATCTGTCTGTGGCTAACAAAGCCTGGCTTTTGGACTGTGAATTCTGGGGCTATCGGTGTTTCACTACTCACTTTTATTCTTGTGGTCCATTTCCCCTATCCAGCACTTCCTCCTTAAATACAAAACCCTAAGGTCTGCAGGGTAAGGACCATCTGTATGCCACGTGTTGGTACAATACCACATATAAGTGAATGAACCATTAGCCTTAAATGCTGATGCTATTAACAGCAACAGCACTTCTAACATCCAAACCATTTCTTAGAAACAGTCCCACCACTAAAGTGTGTCACGCCAAACATGAGACCAGAAAGAAAAACACCAATAGAAAAGAAGTCAATCGAATCTCTGAAAAACACTTGAGACTGACTCATTTCTTATCCAAATATAAATACATCAGCCTTAAAAAAACAAACAAACAAAAAAAAACCACAGAAAACACTATACAAAACACTGAATCAAACATCGTCTGTTTGTGAATACTGTATATATTTAACCAAGTTTCCTTCTTGATGTTCACCCTACTCCTTGCTCACAGCTATGTAACACTGTATGTAGACTTTCATGGTAAGATTTGGCAAAACAAAAACAGTCTAACGGTTTATTTTCAAGCACAAATCACCTAAATAGAAAAAACTGCTTCACTCTCTAAATTTTCTCTAATATACTACGTTCATTTACATGTTTCTAGATTGGAACTATGTTGCTTTTATACCTCCACATTTCCACACATTTCCAAAACCACATTCTTCACTTGTTATTTTAAGTATATTACATATCTATATTTCTATCCATCTTTTTTACAGACCTGGGATTTAAATCCCAGCTTTGGCAGGTAACTCAGACCTGTTGCTTAGCAGCAGCTGAGACACATGTAAATGCAATAATGGAAATTCTCGCGGTTACAGAAGTGGAAAGCTCTTGCCTGCTAAAAGCGGATGTTTATAAATCGTCTGGAAGCAGAGTAAGTGGCAATATTAGATTAGAAAAATTCTTTCCAAACAAAATATAGTCTTGAATAAAAAGCCAACCAGCCTGACAAAACCTAGATAATAGACTGAGGTTAAAAAAAAAAAGGAGTCAATATTTAATTATGATTGTTTTTATATATTGATCTCTCTAGTATTTTAACCATCATATGATTACCAGTAAAACAGATTACATTCCATTTCATTTAGTGGGTGAAATAATGGATTCATGAAAGTCAACTACAAAATTTTCTCTGCCTTTGTAGAACTGGGATTTCAAATCTCCGTTTTTTTTCATTAAAACCTATTTTTAAAAGCAATGACACATGTCCATGTGAAACCAAAGCTTAGCATTTCATCTCTGCTTAAAAAAGATACGTATTTAATCTGTATTTGACAGGTCCATACGCTCACAGAAACATATGGATTAGAGCTGATGCTTCCTGATTCTATGGTACCATCAGCAAGAAGGAATGGTCCCCAGACTGAAACAAATAGACCTGAGCATGGTCAGGTCAAAGATGAGGGCTGCCACTTCCTAAATGCACTTAAATATCTTCTGCTGGCGTGTAGCATCCTGGAGAATTGTTCATCACCATGTTCATCACTACAGGTATAAGGCCTAATTCTTTGCACATAGAATACAACCTAGCTTAGGCATCTAACAGTTAATCGTCTGAAAGACAGCTATGAAACTTGAGAATCCCTTTATAGTGAATAGTATTTCCATAGTATCATTCATTTCTTCCAAATATGTCTAAGATCAGATGAATTCTTTTGAGTACTCTCCTTCAATCCACTGGCTATTAAAGAAACTAAGGTAGTTTTATATAAAGCAGATAAAATGAATAATCCTCTGGAAATGCCTCTTTCTTTCCATTGACTCTAATGGAGCCTCAGTAACAAACTAGCCTTCAGATATCAAAATTAATCCTTACATCTGTGGTGGAGCTCATTGGCAAGGATGAATGTGACTAAAAAAGCAATGTCCTAAATTTAAACTCACAAGATCTGAGTATTATCTCCAAAGGTGCTAATAATCTCCTGAAAACTAACTTAACCATCCCTAACCCAGAATGGTTCTTACAGCCTGTAAAGCAGTTATTTTGATACCGAGATCTTGTTTGGTACCCCATCAACCCAGAGATAAATTAAAACATCATATTCCAGGCCACAGTGCCACATCCCCAGAGCTCTAACTCCCTTTGGTGCTTACACATTGCAGATGTACACGTTGCACAAGGGTTTTGGTTTTGTTTTTTGACTTTTTTTTTTTTTACTGAACTCTGTTCAGAAGAAAGGAAGAAATCATATTTCAGAGTTTCCTATTCTAACATTTTACAAAAGGTTTTATTTATTCCAACTGAACACCATTTATTTGTGATTTTTTATCCTTTCTAAATATGATAGTTTGTCAGCTTGTGTCATTCATTCTCCATTCACTTCCATTAATTGTGTCTCTGGCTCCCATGAGAACACTTCAATTTTGTTGCAAGGCCCAGAAATATGATAATCAACAAATATTTCTAGGTCAAATCCATTGTCACAGTGTCAGTGTGTCCATAAGAAATACTGACGCAGTTAACAGTGATTTGCCACTTGACTACTGGCAAAAGAGGTATAAAATACAGTTTGGTTTATATAGATGTTTTTAAATTGTCCCCCTTTAAGACATTTGTTAAAGATAATCAGATATACTGAAGAATCGAACCAGGAAAAAATGCTTAATACTTGTACGGTGTTTTGCATTTTACTGCTGCACAAACATTAACTAATTAAGCCTCACAATACCCAAGTGAGGAATGGAAGGAAGCATTATTATGGTTATATATTATAATTATACTGTCTCATTTAGAATTTCCTGGCTTGTGACTTTTAAAGTAATTATTATAATTATCATAAAACTAATAAAAATCAGAAACAATCATATTTTTTGTGGTATGAAACTGCACTAAGCTAAGCAAAGAAAGACCTTACAAATTCCTATAAGCACACTTTTCCTTTAAGTATTTCAGTTTCTACTTCCCATTATCTATCTGAGTCCACCAAGGACTTGATTTTGCTTCCACCAAAGGGAAAGAAAATCTCGCCAATGACCACACTAGCTGCAAGATTGTGTCCTTTATTTTTAACAATTAAAAAAAAAAGTACATGAAGAGACTTTATCTATGTGATTTTTACAATTTGATAAGAAAACATGAGATCTTGACATGAAACATGTTTGTATGTTCAAAATGACATTATAAAGCCTCTAAGTTATCTTGTAATTAGAATGAATTTTTAATGTATTATGGAGAATTGTTTTTTTCTTTCTAATACCTCTCACAAGTGTCTGGATACCTCTTCCCAGTTCTAGCCATCTAACAATTCACCTGCACCCTTTAGTGGAGAATGGTTTCTGCCATCTCTCTCATACATCTATCTTGTAATGAGATGATTTGTCCATTGGATATGCCTTTGGTCTCCAGCAATAACATGTTCCCATAATCTTCTGCTGCAATACTGGAATTTTCGAGGTCTATGGGGACAATTTAATTACTATGCAAAAGTGTCACACAACATTTAAACTTTCAACTGGCGTTACCATTATAGCCACTCACTGCAAATTCTTTGGAGTTAACCAAGGCTGGATTAGCCTCTGGAAAAGCTTCCTTGTAGGGCTGTAATCAACTGCATGATAATTTGGAAAAGCCTCTCAGGTAATTTCTTTTAGCTGGAAGGACAACAATTCTGATATTTTTTTTCTTTTTTAATTATGTTGTATAGACAGTACTAATACAACAGTACTAATGCACACACGATGGATGCAACAGAATAGAAGAACGAGAACTAGTCTGATGAACTCAAGATACTTTTAATACAGTTTTGTTGACACCTGCTGGAAAAATAAACAAAGTAAAAAAATTTGATAACATTAAACCTATTGGGCCTTACCTTGGAAGATTAATGTTCCTAACTGGCAATCCAGAGACCAGCCAGATATCTACTCAGTCTCCTAGGCTGCCCCCCCCCCCCACTACCTGCATACCCCAACCACAGCTAAACATCATAATTATAGTTCATTCACCTCCTAGAAAAGGAAGTCATCATCAAATGCCATCAACAGTGGTTTTCCATCATGTAACTTACTCCACAGTTCTTGTGCTAGTTGTAGACAGTATTTTGACTGTACTTGCCTCATGACACTTGAAAGACCATCTGGCTAAACAGATGTGCTAATATAATTTGCTTAGCCTGAAAAAATGAACTGGAAAAATAAAATAAAAAAAAGAATAACGGAACACAATGGCTTGAATGGGAGTTCCCAGAAGTGCCTGGTCCAGCTTCTTCTTTTGTGAATGTTCAGATACTATATTTGTCATTTGAGGATGAGCTTGGCAACAAACTGCTTGCCTGTGGAAGTTAGCATGAGAGAAGGAATTTCAAAACAAATGACAAAAAGAGGTGAACATATTCTCATGACAAAAAAATGAATTGTAAGGCCATCTGTCATTCCTTTCCGGAGTATATCATATGTTACAAAACAAGAAACTGGCAAAATGCAGTCAAGTCTTGGTTCCACAGAAGGTGTCAAATCTCCCATGGATTTCAATGGGACCAGTGGATATTCAATCTGTTCATTTGTAACCTAAGGAATTTTTTGTGTAAAAAGGGCAGTACAGTTCTTATCAGAACTATATATCTTATCACAGATGTGCAACATCAAACATGGAATGGATTCTCTAGATAATGTCTCCTAACAACATTCCCTTCATCATCTGTCTTAAGGTTTAAAACACTTAGGTTTATAACATATGGCATTGTAAATCTTCCAGTGTCTATAGTAAATTTACATTTATCTGGCCTCTATTTCTTCTCTTTTTAATTTTCTTTCACTACCTAAACCTGTACTGTTTGACACCCCAATCACTTTGTCAAAATAAATAAATAAATAAATAAAAAGATGGCAAAAAAAGAGAATAAAAGAGTAAAATTGAAATACTAAATTAGAAATGCATATTTTCAAACATTAAAAGGAAGAAATTTCAAAAATCTTTCTGTAGAACTTTCATTTACACATCCATTTCTTAAAGCATTTCTCAAAAAACTCCATTAACAGTGAATATGAAATGTTCAACTGTGCCCACTCACTTTGCTTTTTTATGCAGAAACTTGCTCATAGATTCATACTTTGCACATATTTTCAACTATAAATTAAAGTCACCCTTTGCATAAAGGACGGGGCTTGCTTTCTGATGTTGGACCACCCTTTTTGCAAGGTAAGGAGAGAGAAAATAAAATGATAAAGTCCACAACACTGGCTGAATGAGCACAACCAACAGCAAGCTTCTCATTTTGCTGAAGCCACAGCATCCCTTGCCCAACAAGACAAAGTTGCATAAATTCAAAAGCTGGAGAAGAAAAGGAGAAAGATACACATATCACATCAGGCTGCACCACTCATCTAGCCAGTGCTCTAGTACAGAAAGAGAGGAGCTGGCTGAGAAGAAAAGCAAAGCACATTATGGTTAAAAAAATAGATAGGGGTAGTTTGCAGGACATGGTATTCCTGACAGCCAGGATTGTACAGAACCTTGGAGATGTCAAGGTCGCATCTTCTGACCCACTCCAGGAAGAGGGAAAGATTTTGCTTCTTGGGGTAGAAAACTTATTTTCTCATCATATTCCATTTAGTGAGTTTAGCCAGATACGGCCAGAATTAACTAACAAAATATTAGTTAACAAAACAAAAAAAGTTAAACACTTTTCTTGTAATTTTTTCCCCCTTGTTCGTTTGGCTCCAAGACATGCATTCTTGTCTGAACAGTAACAAACCTTCAGCTGTCCCTTGACCCAGCTATTACACCAACGTGCTGGCAGTGAAAACTGGAAGAGAATGAATTCTCTTGTCTTCTGCATCAAAATGCTTCAACCAGTGAGCTATGTTAACTTACTCACATCACCCATGGGATTTTTACACCATTCCAGGTTTCTCCTGTACAGAAAAGGGAGGGAGAAGAGGAAGAAGTGTTCTTGCTCACTGGTGTATTTGGCAGTGACAGTAGCTATTCCATGGAAATCAGTGGTCCTCTTAGGACTGTGCACTTGCTTTTGTAATACTGTATATAGAACAGTATTTCTATGAATCTGGAAACTTAAAAATAGCCCACAGTATTATGGCAATACGTAAAAAGCATGCGCATGGGCCCAAAATAGATGAGAGCAAAGAAAACGATTGAGATGAACAATCACATGGAAATAAAGAACACTGGGTGCATGTATAGAAAGTGGAAGCAAATAACTGAAAGCTGCCCAAAGGCATGTACTATTGGCGATAATGCAGGGGTAATGTTTTCATAGGGATTAACTGTTCTCGAGCACTTTTCCCATGTGTAAAGCACAACATACTTTTTATTCAGATAGGTTGATTTGGCAGCCTCTTTATTTCTAGCACAAATGTATTTATTGTCCCTGTGCAGGAAAAATTCCACTCTTTGATGGAGTCAGAACGTGGTTCTTTCACCTCACACTGTCAATCGCCTGCTGGATAGAGCTCAAGAGCTAATTTCCCACTGACAGTTCCTTTCTACAGGATGCCTATTAGAAATTTGTGTGCCAAATTAATCCTTTTCCAAAGGCTTTAATAAATTTGGCTACATGTTAATGTAATTTTCATACTGAATATGTTAAATTCTGCCTTTGGAAACAGATTTGCTTACTTTGGAGAAATGTAATTATTCTTACATAAAGAGGTAACAAAGAGGTACATCACTTTACAAGAAACTGTTTCATATCAAGACTTTTTATTTCCACCATTTTTGCTAGCATTATGTTTTTTTTATTCAGTTTTATTGCCCTGGACCTGCTGGTGATTTTCTACATGATCACCCTAATCTTCAGAGAGTGAAGATAGGGCTTCTGTACATGTTCTTTTAGAGCATGTGCTCTCTTTCATGATCTTTCATGTTCCAAGGACACCCCAGGGTAGAAGACACAAGAAGCAGAGATCGTGCTTATTCTCCCTGTTCTTGGCCGTACATTAGAATAACTCCAGAATTTATGGCTCTGTGAAAATAAAATCAGGTCCATTAAACACCATTTTCCTGCCATACAGAAAAACTCCAGGGGAAAAGAATCTTAAAAATAAATGAGCAGATACACTAACACACCATAGGGGCTAATTTGTGGTATGGAGTTTGTAGTTCTAACACAATGCCAGCAATTTGTTGAGCTCCCTGAGTTACATAATGTATTTATCTGTAGCAAAAAAACTAATTGATAGATAAATAATTGCTTCAGTAAGCCAATATTAATACAGCATCCTTACAATTAAATAATATAACTATTTCAATTATAAAGGCCCATTTTCAGAATCATATTTCACATACCAGCATTTCTTCCAGCTTAAAAAAAAATAAAAGTAAGACATTAGATAAGCTTTAAAGAGCTGGTCTAGATTTTAACTGCAGTTTTCTTGCTGACTTTTTAAGAACTACTATATACTGGAACACAAAAAATTTACCTTTCTCGGGTCAAGTATTATCGGAAGTATTAAATTTATTTTTAAAAAAGCAACATTTATTTAAAGAAGTCAAATATTGGGAACTGTATGTTTCTAAAGCAATACATGTAATGTTAAGGAGTCCCTTGTTCTGCACAAATGAGCAACAGAAGAGATGAAAAGAAAATTGTGTGCAGTACTATTACTGTGAAGCTGATGCTCAGCTGTACCTTTCTGCAGCTTTATATGTGCACAAAACAGTAGGATTGTATTTTTCCAAGACAGCTTTGGGATTTGGTCCCCACTATGCGACTGTGAACTCAGGGCAATGAATCACCACCTAAGTGACTTGTTCTAATTAAGAAACTGGGAAAAGTTCAATGTGCGCATATGTTTGCACCAAGTTTACCAACCCACACGTAATATAAGACTCATTGGGTTGAAGATGCTGGATACTAAAATGTAGAAATTGGACCCTGAAGAAATGAGATGTGGTTTACTTCTAAATGAAGTTAGGAGTGCTAATCAAGCAGAGGGGACAGCACCTGCCCTGCCCAAGTGACACCAGCATCCATGAGAGGGAAAGCAGGAAGCAGTGATTTAGTGGGATGAAGAACTGCATCCTTTCTTGCCAGGGCTAAGGCATGTATGTGTGGGTATGGAGACTGAAGGGAACTGAGGATATTAGCATTTCACTGGGACCATGTCCAAAGAGCATCACCTTCCAGCTACCCGTATTTAGCAGCTGGCTGAGAAGCAGCTGGCTGGAGTTTATTCTGGTGAAGGCAGAACTATGCTAGGAGGGAGGTTGTCTTCCAAAGTCATCTGTGGGCTTTATCTGCAGTGCCTTGCAAGGCTTTCACTGCACAATATCTAGTTTTAATTAATTACATAACTATCTGCATTGACACGTACTATAAAATTAGGCATTGTAATTGCTACATTAATAAATACCAATGAAACTAAAAGTGCTTCCAGTCCCAAAAAGGTGTAAGAAGAGAGGCACAGACCTAGTCAACATGGACATACAAAATACTGGTAACTGGAGCCTGAAAGCAAGTGGAAAAAAGCATGAAAGCAAATTCAATGACTGCAACTTACTTTTAATCAGTTCTTAGGTATTTGGTATTAGCAACAAGAACAGGAATCACATAGCCAGAACTCATGTATCTTGCAATTGGATTTTAACTGTCCCCTGGTATGATCAGTTTGACAAGAAGGAGCAAAATAGTGAATTCCCGTCAAAGAAAACTGTGAAGAGTCATGAGTTTGCATACAGGTGTGTAATTCCTAAGCAAGGAATAACTAATTCTAAGATATATCCTTCCAAACTAAAGGGGATACAAGCATCTAGAAATAACTTCATAATTCAATACGCTTCTATTGAAAAATGTTGACAAGGTCCATATAAAATCTTATTCCAGTTAATGAGTTACAAATTTTTATTTTATTTTTTTTTATACTCACTTTGAGGTGAACTGTAGTGTTGATTTACACTTATGCCTATACTGCTTTTTCTCTGGTCTACAGGGAAATTCTATTTAAAACTGAATACTCAGTTCTGGGCTATCAGTGCAACCAGACAGCTGAACTTCACAACTTCTTATACAGGTGTATTTCACACCAAACTCCTCTGAAAATGTTTCATACGTATTTCTGCAAAATAGCAACAGTATTATCTAGTCTAAATTTCCTTGTGTTGATTACTTTATCTTCCAGACCACATGTTTTTCTCATTTTGTTTTGTTTGTGCTTGAATATACAATTAAGATAGCTAGCTAATTCTCATGCCAAGCAGCGGTAAGTCATCTCAATTCAGCAATCAATAGGTTTGTCGGTGAAAAGAAGCTATTCCTATGAGCGTTAATTAAACATGAGAAGATGGAAATTTACTCTCATTGAAGAGAAATAAAGTTGATATCCCAAGGTACTGGAAACGTTCAGACTATGATTAGTGGAAACCTGACTGGAATCTCAACTAGTGTCTACATGATGATAAAAACTAGATTTAAGTTAGTAACTAACTGAGCTCTGAGGGTTCTCCACAGCTCAGAACCATGTTAAAACACCTCAGATTTCGTTGCCTGCATAGCTACAGCTACTCACAGCAGCATGCGTTACAGTGGTAGTTGTGATTTGTCATGTCAAATACCACAAGCACATGGAGCACACTGAGGTGCAATGCATGGCTGGGAGAGCTATGTTCCAGACTAATTGGGATCCTTTAATTTTTGGAGCATTCATACCCAGTTACGGTGACTCACAAGAGCCCAACTGGGAAGCTTTGGAAGTACATATCACTCAGGTAATTTTCTGAAGGACTCATGGGTTCACTGGGGTGGAGGGAGCAGAATGGGTGTGACGCTAAGGCATGGAGCCACAGACGTCATACCGGGGTCAAGGGACTCATTCAGAACACAAAGTTCCCATTTATGCCTTACAAAACACAAAAGCTGTTTTCAGCCCCAGGTCTTATGTGCAAGGGAGATATTGGAAGCAGACTCTGATACTGGAGAAAAACACTTCTATGTTTTAAAATAAAATACTTTACATTACTTCTATGACTTCGTATTAGTTTACTCCAGTGCTGAAATGAAATGCCCTGGTTTCAAAGGCTTCTTCAGGAAGTCTATAATACCAAACAGCTTTTTATTCATTTATTTATTTATTTTTATTTAAACAAACAAATGTTTCTAGACCAAGAAATGTGACAAACTAAAGTCCTTGAAAGACCTCAGGTCAGTTTGTCTCAGAAAACAAAAAACACATTATCACCAATCTTCAGAACAAGTTTTAGGATGATCCAGTTTTCTAAATTAGAGCTATTGAAGGCCTAAAATATGGCTGGGTCAAAGCTTAACTGTAGACCACAGATCTACAGTGTAGATCTAAAGTAGACCTATGATGAAAGCTTAGCCATGTATACCATACTATAATGTGTACTGTATGACACCCACAAGTCAAAGAACCCCCTTCCCAAGCCATTCTGTAGGAAGAAAAAAAAAAAAAACCCACAAACTTACTTAAAAGAAGTAAAATGAAGGACATTATTTATATTTTGACCCATACAAAAATTGCCAAAGACACAAAGGGTAACCTCAAGCAAGTGATTTAACCATTTCTATCTTGATTATCTACAAATATAGAGAGTTTATATGCTCTATTCATTTTATTTAGATTGCAAGAGAATGGAATATCTATTTAAAAAGTACATTCGACATCACTAATCCCTCTCTCCACTCCACAGTCCTCAAAGGTTTACACTAGTTTTGTGAACAGCCTTCCTCAGGATGAGAAGTGAAGCACTGAGATGGTATGGAGGGTCTAGGAGACAGGATGGAAGAAGTCCAAAATACTTGACTTTTGTAACAGGTTGGGTAAAGGTAGTGAACCCCTGATCAGTCTTGAAAACTGCTCTAAGGACTACTGTAATACTGTTAAAATAAGTACCGTTACAAGAAATAGTAAACCTGAACGCCTTAACAGCTATGGGACTTGGCTCTGACAGTGGATTTGTTGTGTTTGGACTTTTCTGAGGCCTTTCACATTACATGTTAACGGTGGCTCTCTCCTTCATAGCAGCACCATGCTTTCTGTGTTACCCTTCAGGAAAATCATAACTGTATTCATTAATTCAGTGTTTTGCTACAGAAATAATTACAGCATCCAAAATTCATTGTTTTGATTTCTCTGAAGGAATCCAACACAGAGCAAAGCTAAGCTGTAATGGAACAAGGTTTCTTATAAAAATGCATGATGTTTTTTGGAGTCAGCAAGCTTCATTCAAAAAAAATAATATTTTTTAAAAAGCAGTAAAAGTAATTTACATGCTATTGTTGGCGAATTTACCCAGTCTGGCTTCTTTTACCATGACAAGTTGGAAACTAGGGCATGCAGGTAGTGTACATGGTGAGATTTTAAAATTTGAAAGCATTCCAGGTTGGATCGTCTTGCTGTGGCTGGACATACTCTTTTCAATGTTTTGAACTTCCAGTTAGTTTAGAGTGCCTCCAGGAACCACATACAACCACTGCAGTACAGAACTATTCATTACTTAGTAAATACTTAGTAATAACCAGAGTTTTTTGTCTAAACCTTCACATGCACACACATCTGCCCTGGAGATGCCTTTGGACAGCTGGACTGCTTTATGGATTCCTGTGACCATCACTCCTTCCTCTCACGGAGGGGGTGTCAGCATATATAACTGAATTGTTACCAGGAAGATTCATCCCGTAAGCCTGGACACTCCACAAGCTGCTATTTGGAGCAATTAAGATTTAGTTATTTAGATTTCATCTCCCAGAATTGCCCAACTTCCTCATTTTCTAGATTTAGATTCTCCAGAGATCATCTGGAGGATATGGGCCATTATGTGCTCTGCAACAGAAGCAAAGAAAAATATATTTTAGCCTTTAAAATTAGCCACTAGCCAGAATGGTGCAAAAAAGAAAGGGATTTGTCCTTCCCCTCTGGATCTGCATTTCTAAGTTTTTCTAAGTTCAGGACCCTAACTCTCAACGCTCATCCGTGCAGATTTAGTTTATAAATAACTGCTGCCTTTAAATGACAGCTAGTATTGTGTATGTTCTTTACACTTCATGAGAGGAGCTCTCCAGACACCAGATCCAGCTTGCAGGACTGGATTTTAATGGAGCTCACACCAGACTTCCCAGCACTCAGGATAATAAACAACTTCAAGAGCTCAGTGCAGCTCTAAGCTCTTAAATAAGGATCAGGAATGAAAACTCCCATTAGCTTCAATGAGATTAGGATTTCAGTCTGAAGTGACTCCATTCTACTTTTATAACGGCTCTTAGTATCCAGTGGTGTGATTTATGGCCATATTTTCAGAAAAGTTCACTATGCAGTGTGCCAGTCCTCTTCTGAAAATTACTGTTTTCATTCTACTTTGCAGCTTAAATGAGAATTCATGTTTGTTTACTGTATTTTATTCTTCAATATGCTTGTTGTTCTTTAAAGCTCTGCATACTAAAGAGAGATTTAAAAAGAAGTTCAGTAAAATGACTTCCAGCCATTATTTTTCCTGGGATACGTGCAGAGAAAGAAATGCAGAAGGGCATGTTAGCAGCATCCTCCCCTTCCCTGAATCATTCAAAGTCAACTTCAAAGTTAACACTGCCTTCGTGGTTTGTTTGATTTTGTTTTTATGTGTAAGGAGCATCTTTGGCCTTTGTTTTAAAATTCATACAGCACAATCTCAGCTTCTGTTTGAAACATATAATAAGCCTCTTATGTGGTTTTCTAGTAGGCCTACATTTTGGCACAGCACCTGACTATTCATGTTTATATGGAGAAAGAGGAGGAGGAATAATGGCAAGAGCAGTTTGTATGGAAGACATCCAGGCAGCAAGATCATTCCTTTTAAAACAACAACAACAACAAAGTTCTGTATGAAAAGCAGTTGTGATCACATAGTTTAGCCTGAAAAGCTCTCCCCTGTGATAATGCTGGACTGCAAATACATGTGCTTTGTGCTTTTCAGCATACTTTACACTCTCTCTTTTGGCTTCTGCTATATTAATTTTCCTTTCATGGGAATTTTTACTGCACTCCTAGTGAAAGATATATTTTTTTCCTCTTTAAGAGCATGTATTTCTAACAATTTTACTGTAATTGTCTTAAATGTGTGGATTTTAAGTGTTTGAGGAATGCATTAAGAATCTTCACTTAGCAGACCATTCTACAATCCTCCCACAAAGCAAAACTTTCACTGATGCAAATACTGTTCCTCTTACTTCTTTCTAGCCTCTTCCTTACTTAATAGTTTGTCTATCTACATATGTGCTGCTTCTTACAGTACATATGTGCTGCTTCTTATAGAGCCACCTTGTAATGCTCCTGGACCAGAGCTATTCTTTACTTGTTTGCATCTACTAATATCTCCAGTTGGCTCTAATGTAACAATAATGGTTTTATTATTCCATATCAATTAAAAAAATTCAATAATACAGCAGTATTAATAACCCATTTAAAGATTTTTAGAGTCATGTTTACAATAAAGAAATACATATGATGTTTTCTGAGTTGCAGGCAAAATTAGGTGGTGCATCTGCTCTACTGTCCAGGAAGACGTCCTACCATATTGCCCAGGAGGACTATAAGCACTGCAGACGCAGTCTTCTGGAAGGTATCAAGATGGACTAAAATCATTGTAGGAGTAGACACATCGGTACTTTTTATAATCTGCCTGATTTCAAATAATGCTGTAGTTCTTTAGGAATACAGGAGTATTGGTATAATACACTTAAAAATTGTTCCTGTTACAGGGGAACTTCAGCAGCCAAATAGTATTTGTAAAGCCAGCACAGCTCTTCCAGTTAAAAGAGATGATCCCAGGAAAATCAGCTTTTACCAGAGGAACTGCATCTACGTTCGGGGCATCTGCAAACACAGCTGGAATCCCACTTCTTCAAATGCACTGAAAGCCTAAAATGCAGCTCTAACCTAACATTTTGAGGACCAATGTGCTATCTTTAGAAGGATGCTACTCTGTCTTAAAAATCTGAATAGAGAAGAAGAGGATGCAAACATATGCACTTACATATCAATAGATTTTTTGAGGTTTTTTTCCTACAAATATTAAAATGAGTGACTAGGAATCAATTCCCTTCAAGGCAGGAAATGTGAGATAGAAGCCAAAAATATGACAGACCATTTGACCGTAATTAATCAAATGGCATTACTATATCTATTCAATGAAATGTTATCTACAAAACCCCAAAACATAGCTAAATAATAGATGTGCAATAAACTCACAGATAAATTTACTTTATTTAATGCTAGCATTATACTACGATTCTCAACCCTACCCTTCTAGTTAAAGCACCGTTGGTGCTCGTTTCTGTAATTAATTCAGCAGATATGCTTCTCATGTTCAGTGACCCAGTTCCAACAAGTATCACAATATAGAAGCCTATTTTCCACTTAATAAACACGCATAATTCCTGTGAACATTAGTACTGATTATGCACCCTTGCACACTCTAGGGCATATTCATCTAAATCCAGTGAATTCAAAAGATCTGAAGCAAAATGTATTTGGCCCTCTAGACTGCAAGAAACTCTAAAGAATGATGGGAACATTCCAGCATGCTTTACTGGTATATTTTATTTTAATGAGAATTTTGTATATTAATTCCTTCAGCTCTCTGCCCACAATGCTAATGATGTTTTACGTAAGATAAAAGAATTAAAGAACTTTTAGGATAGAAAAAAAGATATTGAACAAAACAAACAAGGATTTAGCTTAATGCTTAGAACATTCACTGTGGAGATGGAAACTGCAGGAACCAGACTGTCCCATGGACCCACTGAGCTACTTACCACTATTTCCTTCAGCAAAAGAGGTTGATTGGGGCATTGCCAGCAGACCAGAAGGACCTATCTCATCAGCAGAGCAGTTACAGAGGGTGAGTAGTACAGATTCAAGCTCCTTACAGGGACACGATAATTGATTCTGGGTTTCCTACGGCTTGATGAGTACTTAAAGCACTGTGGTAACGACAAGGTATTCACATTATCTTCCTTACTAAAGAGAGAAAGTAAAAGGGCTCCAGTCACCTGATTTTGCTTTGACTTCTAATGTCCTAGATATTTCTCTGCAGGAGAGGTTTGAAGGATACCACTCCCATATGGAAACAGATGCATATACCCTGGAGAAATGTGGAATTCAATACAAATTCCTGACTTGATCATTACCTTGTGGCTTTGCATTGGCATGTTTCTTTAAAACATGCTGCTTTGATTTTTAAATATATTTTTTTTAATAGTATCCACAAATTTTCCCCACTCCCATGTTCTGTGTAGACTGTCGGGACAGCTAACATGGTGTTTCAACATGTAGGTCTCTTTGTGGCTCTGGGACTCTAATATACAAACAAGTCTTCAGTAAATGAATTTAAAAACTGTACAAGCCCTCCAGTCATTCAGCACTATAGATTCACACAAGCTGTAATAGCTCATCACAGATTCCACATCCCAAAAAGAATCTGTGCATCCAAAAATGTAAGTTTTACTGAACTTCTGAGACTGCAAGCAATGCTAAATATGCAGCAGTATAAAGTATATTTCCTCCTATTTACTGTTTATTTAAAAGAGTGTTCTTGATTAAATATTCTTATAGGCACTTCCACTAAAAGTGCTGCAAATAATTTTACTGTAGAGTCCATTTTGTACAACTGCTATTTATTTTAAGCATTGCATGATTTGTATTCCTAATGGAAATTTCAATAGCAAACGCTTCCAAGCCAAGCTAGAGTAATTCTCCCTTTTAGTCAATACAGTCTTCATCTACATCAGTAAACAGCACAGTACAATTGACGCAAATGTGTAGAGTGGAAGAGTTAGTGTTGAGGACCTGACATCCACATCACACATGTGCTGGATGTTTTAATTCAGACCAGCTCTAGTTTGGACCCATGGAGTAAGTGCTTATTAGCTGGTATTAGAAACAGTAATACATTAGGTGTGATTCCAGGGCACATCTTCCAGATAAGTTTCCTCCACAACAATGTAGATTGTGCACCCCAAGTTTGTGAACCCCACTCTGTAATTATGCCAGAAGAGTAGTAACTAGAGATATTCAAGAAATTCACCAAAAAATAATGCTCCTGAGAAACCTAAAATGTGTTTGTTCTTTAAGTTGAGGATATTTTCTACTACGGTTGAGTAAAAGAAAAGCTTTCTTTGCATCTTACTAAGATGACCAACACCCTTCAACCCATATGAAAGTGTACCACACAGCTCCTGTGAACAAAGAAACATTATCATGTAAAGAAAATGTAAATCTGAACTGCAAAAAAAAAATAGTTCTTTCTTTTCCAAGTATATTTGTTTACAGAAATCTTCTCTGATAAAATTCAGTTCAGACCAAGAACTAAAATGTCATCTCTCCCAACTATAAGTTCATGCAGAGAAATTATTAATAAATACTAGTTTCATACATTTTTAACCCACATATGCATTAAAGGAATTGAAATGCTGTAAATGTAATAATCGTGATTTGGGTCTCCTTCTGGTGGCTTCTCCTGGAAAGATCAAATGTCAGATCTGTGTTTTTGTCTGTAGCCAGGGCAGGCAGAACATCCTACGGACGAGAAGTCGCCGCCACTGACAACACTCAGACCATTAATTTCTCAGACAGCTGAGGACCGTTTTTTTAGAAGCATTTCAGTGACAGAAGGAGAAGTAAAGCTCTGGATTTACTACAGCTAATCGTATTTCTCTTCTGCAAAATTAGTATTTTGCCCTGTATATAGACAATATATAGAACAACAATAAACTGGACCAAATATAGAACAGCAACACTACAGAGCAGATTTCAAAAAAACATAACTACCAGAGCAAGGGAGACAATCTTATTTGGTGTGCATTTCTAAAAATATGAGGCCATAAAACTAAAAGCCAGATATTGCAGTTCAGTAAGACTACAGAAATGTCTCCAGATTTCAGTACTTCTGTACTCTTTGTTTTACATTTTGCAGTAACATTTTGTAAACTTGATCCTGAATTTACTCTCTGATATTTCCTCCATGAGTAAAGTATCTCGTGAATTATCTGCGAACACTTCAATCAGCCTTTTGAAGGGAGGAAGTCCTAACAGCTTCGAGCTATTTTCAGACGATAGCTTCCCCCACAACACATAAAGTCATTGAAAAAAAATCACTTTATTACAATTTGCCAAAAAGAAAATAATGATTTCTAAAGAGTTAAACACTTGACATACTTTATTAGGAATATTTTGTAAAGACTGTTAACTTTCCTCAGAAACACGTCAGAGAAATGATTAGATGTCCAATCCTGTGGATGTACACTGAGTACAATTTAAAATAGAAGCTATAAATTATCAGTCAATAACAAGCACAATACCCGAGGCAGTAAAAATTCTTTCATCTGAAAATAACAGTAATTACAAAGTCAGTCTTTTTTAAGAAAAAGATTGTGGGGCAACATCTCTAGCCATAAATATTAAAACACGAAGACAGAGGCTTATTTATGTGAACTGTAGTTAGCAGTTTTTGTAAGACCACTCATTAGAAAGTAAAAGGGGCTAGGTGATGATTCACAGAGTGATCTGGTTCTAGACTGAAGAAATTGAGGATACGACTGTAGTATGCATTTAGGGGAAAAGACAGATAGTCCCACTTGTCTGCAGAAATTGTCAGTGTGCTTAGTATTAACACTTTTGAAAGGCTTTTTAAATTTTTATTGAGCCTCACGTTGTATTTATGAACTGTTTCTGATCCTAGTGTTCATCATCACCATCCAGTATTCCTCCTAATTAAAATTACTTTGAAGTCTCTGACCTTTAGGCAGACACTCGATTCTGAATTAAAATATAATTATCTTTGTAACACAAATACACTTCTTATGCTGCCCCCATGCACTTCTTGTTACAGAATAAATACATACTAAATGTAAGGAAAAGACTACATTGGACGTGATAAAATAATGAAGAATAAAAAGAAAATAAACTGAACAGCAGCATGGCTTTCCTTTCATATCTAACAAGGGCAAAGAAACAGTAGAGAAAAAAGAAAGGCAATACTCAAAATCTAGAGAAGGAAATCCTTTGTACACAGTGCATAATTTATCTGCAGAGGACATACCGCCACGAAGCCTCGCTACTTTTGTTTGAAACCAAAAGAAATACAGTCTTTTATATGAGTAGGTCCAGCAATCACAGGGTTTATATTCCAGCGGTATTACATAGGTAAAGCATGGCTTATTGAATAGGGCTGCAACCTCGTATTGAAGGTGAAAAAGGCTCATAAATTACAGAGTGAAGAGACTGTATTTCTTTGAGTAAACCACGGCTTTTTTTCTTAAACTTTTGGTTCTGGTCACTGTAGCTATCCGAAGTGCTGGTACAATGAGGGCAGCACTTTCCATTTACCTCCTTATATCCACCATTGCTTCTCCTGATGAAGGATTCCTTAGTTTAAATGAAGGACAGCTCTTGACCATGTGTTTGCTTTGTATTACTTTGTAAACTTTTCTAAGGCCAAACAGTAGGAACTTAATAATAACTTACTTTTACGTAGAGCTGCTGAAACTCCTCGAGGTTCAGTCTACCACTTGGACAGTCCTTTAGAAAGCCTTTGTACCACTGTTTTAGCTCGTGTTCATTGAACTCCGTGCTTTTCACCAGATCTTCCATCACTTCAGGGGCCAGCTTGCTATTCTGTTTCCCCATTCTGCCTTAAGAAGAAATAAATTAATACAATTAGCCAAGTTGCTGTGATCATTTTAAACTTGATTAGCGACAAAGCTCGAACACATCACTTGTTTTGCACTCACTGCTGCTTTTAGTCAAAACATAACTTTACAGATTCCCTAGCGAACAGGAACCTAAGCTATGCCTGAACGTTAGAGGCTGAAATGGTGAAAAATACATCTTTCACTCACATATCTCAAGGTCTGGAAAAAGACTGCTCATTTGCCTTTAAATTAACGACGAAAATAAATCTTTTCTGTCTTTAATAATAGTATCATCTAAGTGAAAGATTTATTTTCTTTTGGCTTTGATGGGAGGGTATTTTCCTTCCTTTGGAAAGTACTACTCTGTTTCACCATAGTGCTAGTATCACGTTGAAAAGCTGCCTCTCGTTTTTAGTGATTTCTGTAATTTCTAGCTTTTCTTCACACTAGGGATGAAAAAAGATCACTTCTTATTTCTTTTTAATTTAACAAAAACTTTTCACACATTCAGGGGTGCCTGCAGAATTCCTCTTTATCTTTCTCTTGAAAATCTCTCTGGTGTGACACTCACGTTAGCAGGGCTATGGACAGACAGGTTTATAACATAAACCACTGGATGCTCCAAACACTGGTTTATCACCACTGTTAACTCCAGAGATATCCATGACATACGCATCTTACAGGCATACTTGTAAATGTTATACATAAAACATATAGAAACACAAAATTGAGATATCCTTTGAGATATCTTTTAAGAAATCCTTTCCTTTAACCTGTTCCAGTACTACTGTACTACAGTTTGTTCATGACAGGAGATGTCTTTCAGTTATTTTTTAATCAGATGACACACAGTACTTAACTTGTCCTGTACAGCACTGCAAAGAGATGAATAATTTCTTTCCTGAGCCAAGCTTGGCATTTCCATTTTTATCTTCCAGTATAGCATCTGCCTCTAATGACAGAACCACATTGAATGCATTGATTTCTAGTCCATATCACCACCCATTCCTGATATTAATCTATTGCTTTTGGCATCTTCCCCTATTACTAAGTTTAGTTTCTTTCTCTTCAGAAGGAGATATTTTGTTCTGTTCCAGTGAATCAATATATTTATTAAACTCCCTTTACAGGAACTGTCTTTGAATCGGAGCAAAGTTTCCCATTCCTCTTGGTTCATGCGTAACCAACATAACCACCAGTGCCATGCTACCAGTGGCACCAGCTCTCTTCCTGAAACACCACATGGCCACCAAAGGGGAGCCTTTGGTGACACCCCTGCCTGGTCTGTCCTCATCCCCTCCGCAGCATCCCCTCCCACAGTCCAACAGGATGGTCAGGGCTTCTGGGACATCCCTGCCAAGGCTGTTCAGTTGCACAAACACCCCCAACACTGAGAAGGAAGGTGGCTTTCTACAAAGCATTCAGCTGGTACAAAATTGAGAAATTCAGTCTTCAGACAGTGCAAAGTGCTACAACCCATCAAGGTAGAAACTCCAGCCAGAGATGTCTTTGGGACCTTGGCTACTAGATGAGCAACTGAAGGTAGACCTGGTCCACAATTTCTTGGGGTGCTTCCAGCAAGTAGATGCTCCTTCCCCACACTCTGCACCTCCTTCCTCTACCAACCCTGCAACATAATGCAGCACTTTCTTGCTCAGGGCCCTGCATCTTCTCTGAACTACAGGAACCCTACTACATGGGCTCACACAGCTGCTACTTAAGGGCAGCACACTGCTTGTGCCAAACTCGCTTTGGATATTTGCCAATCTCCCATCCACACATTTTGATAAACTCAGCCATATTGGAGAGTTCGGCCTTTCAGTTAACTACCACAGGCCTAACTGTACGTGCAGATGCCTAGAAATTAGCTGTCTTGCTAAAGGGTGGGTTAGTAATTTATAGTATTTAGAACAATTGTCCCAGCCTTAGCTTTGAAGTCCCCATCCTCTCGCGTAAGAGATTGACCTAATTTGACATAATCTGAATTTTAATCCCACAGAGTCTAAAGTATAGTAATTCCAGTTCAGATGGCTTTTAAGATGGCTTTTTAAGTTTTTAACTTTTTTTTTTGTTTCATTTGTTTTAATCTTTAAGGGGCCTGTTTATTTCCTTTTTTTTTTCTTTTTCTCCTTTAAACTGTGTGACCCTTTGAAGTCTTAAGGTGCTTTGCTTAGGACCCAGAGGACCCTTAAAGATTCTCAGCAATTATAGTAACTACCTTAGGTAGATTCACAAGGCATCTTCCAGCTCTCTTAATTTAGCCAAGTGTGCTTTTATTTGACTCTTTTCACCTGGATCTTTACCGCCATTAATATTTATCTCAACAGCACTTACACATAAAAAAAAAAAAAAGCATTTTCAATGGGCAAAGATCAGGTGTTTTTCACTGACAAATTTTCTGTTATTGTTAATGTAAAAGTAACTTTTCTGCATTTATTCTGCTAGCTTTACAGCCCTTGGACCTGGCACTAAACAGACAGACCTGTGAATCAGCACCATCTTCTGAAGTTAACTTTATTATTATTGGTAATGTGGACATAAAACACCACAGAAAATTAGTAGGTCTACACATATGTAAGAATACCTGAATATAGAGCTGAACAAACATCCATACATAAAACCTGTCCTATCATCAGATTCAGAGAAATGAGACCCAGGTTTTCTGCCTCTGTGATGCACGTCCCTAGTTTTGGTAAGCTGCTTGCTCAGCCACAGGTTGTCCAATAAATCCTAAACACCTTCCAGCCATCTCTAATGCACCTCAACATTTAATATCCTCTACTAAATCAATGAAAAACATGGCTAAGATCTTAATAAACACTTTCAGATACTGTTCCACAGAAACAACGAGTATTTGAGGAAGGTATAATTTGGGACTGATGGGTTCTGTTCTCTTATTTGCAGCTCCAGTACAGTATGGCACATACTCTGCCTTGTTCTGTTTGAAATGAGGGACTGAACAAGCTGACCGAGCCAGTCACAATGTCTTCCTGTAATTAGAGGCACCCATTCTTCCTTTTTTTTTTTTCCCCTTCAGAATTGAATTACAATCTGCAAGAAAGCTCAAGAGTCTCATATAATTATCAAATATAAACTCACACTTCTGGCTCTGGGAGATCCGTCTTATTTGGGAATAAAAACTCAAATACACAGATTATCTAGTTAATCACATTCTAACATCTTCTAGAGTTTCATTGAATCTCTTATTATTATTGAAAAAGTACAATTACCCATTAGCAATGAGTAAGCCACTGCCAACACATTTAATTTTCTAAAATGAAAAACTATTTTTAATTAACTTAGAATCATGGTTTCCCAAACATGTTTTTTTTCCTTGTGAAAGTCTATGAATATGCATTAGGAAAATACAGGAGAGAACAGCTGCACAATCACTAAGTCTTCAAGAAGAGGAAAGGTCACTCTGCAAGCATTTCTTTGTTTAGAAAATTTTATTCTTTTAAACTAAATTTGCTTCCAACTTCCAAACTTCCAGCCATGCAATGTGACGATTCAAGCAGTGTTATTCATCTTCTGTTGCATTTTCTGATTGGTAAAAAACAAGAAAGGGAAAAAAAAAAGGCAACATGTTTCAGCTCCAAACAAATGTTGGAGAGAGACTCACAATAAACAAGGAACCAGCAAAGAGGGAGGCACTTAGCACGAGTAAAGGTGTCAAGTCTATTCCCGATGAGATTACTCTGGTTGGAGAACATATTAGTATTAGCAAGGGCAACACAATGCAGATTAGAGATCAAGAAAAATACTGAAACTCTAGTGTTGTGTCACAAGCAGCAACAGCAATAAAAGTTGAGCTTAAAAAACACATCCTCTTAGCTAAAATGCTGCAAGTGACCATTATCCAGGCAGAGAAACAAGTTTCCCAGCAATGCTTAGTACTACAGTACTTCAGCTCTCACACAGCAACACCTTAGCTGCTGCTTTTACAGTAGGAGGGGCAGTTTTAAAAGCTGGAATTTTATTAAACAGATTCCAATCCAGGAGCCCTGCGGACTGTGCCAGCAGCAGGCAGGAACAACACGAGGACGTATGTGCCTACGCCTTGCACCGCTGCAGCTCAGGATGGGCACCACCAGCCAGCTCAAGCAAGGGGCTGCAGGAGCTGGAAGTTCCTCTCAAAGGACTCAGGAGCATGGCTTAGCAAACTGCTTTTATACGATTTATTAGGGGCTTTGGAGACAACGGGGATTAAGTCATGTGCAGCAAGTGGATGATGGTTCCTCCAGTTTTAAAACCATACCTGGTCTTCCAGTTTTTCCCTGATAAATCTGTTGCTTGGTAGGTTTCCTGTAATGCTACAGTGTGTCCCACATGAGCTTCAGGTATTTCTAAAGTTCTCTAATCTCCACATGGACATCATCCAAATCTCTTGGCCAATTGAAGTTTTTTTGTTTTGTTTTGTTTTGTTTTGTTTTCCCCTGGAATATTTTACAGCAGTTCCTACACAGGTTTATCGGGTCTGTATCTCCCACTTGGCTTGCCAGTACTAAACTACCAGTGTGGGGTCAGTCTTACAAATCAGAATTTTATTAAAGACCTAAGCAGAAAAAAAAAATAATTAAATGTCAATAGCAAAACATGGCTTATGGAAGCTCCTTTGCCGTTTAATGATTTCAAAACATCCCCAACTGTTGCTAACAGTTCCAGTCCCACCTGCTTCCTCTCTTTCCCCTCCTCTCCATTCCCCTTTGGCCTCCTTGGCAAGTTTTCAGTTTTCAAAGGGACCAAGTGCAAACAAATGTAACTCTGTCCATTTCTATGGAAGAGTAAACTGAGTGCTGCTAAAGATGAAATATTTGTGCTGAAAAAGGACCCAAACTCCTTTGAATGGACAGCATCAGCAATGTTCAGTCATGTCTCCAAAAATCCTGTTCCGTGCCTTTTTGTTCCCTTTGCTTAAATCCAGTTATATAAAGCTATTTTCTGCCTAAGTTGCATTAGGAAGAGTGTTTCCAGCAGTTTGAGAGGAGCGATCCTTCTCTGCTCAGCACCAGTGATATGCACCTGGAGTGCTGGGTCCAGTGCTGGGCTTCCAGAACAAGGGAGACCTGAACATACCAGATAGAGGCCAGTGAAGGGCCATGGAGGTGATTAGGAGAGTGGAGCATCTGTCGCACATGGAGAGGTTGAAAGTGCTGGGAACGTTCAGCCTGGAGCACAGAAGGCTCAAGGGGATCTTATCAGTGTATAAATTCCCAGTGGGAATTTAAAGTAAAGAAGTCAGAGACAGGCTCTTCTCACAGGTGCCCAGTGAGACAAGAGGCAATGGGCACAAACTGCAATTCCGGAAATTTTGTCTGGGTGCATGAAAACACTTTTTTACTCTGCTGCTGACCAAACACTGGCACAAGTTGCCCAGAGAGGTTGTGGAGTCCCCGTCCCCAGAGATACACAATGCCCAGCTGTGGACAGCCCTAAGCAACCTGCCCTAGCTGACCCTGCTTGAGAAGGGGTTTGGCCTATGGCATCTGTGATTCTGTGAAACAATGAGGGGGAAATGGAGCAGACATACCGCCTAACTTCTCATACCCACAGTAGGTACCCTCCATATGGAGCTGAAAGTAAAAGGGTTCATCCAAAGGATCATTTGGAGAATGACTGGGGTCACCTCCCTCCCCTCACTGACTCTAGAAGGAGTGCAGGCAGATTCACCCACGTCCCTGGGCACAGGCACCTGATGTTAACTGATGCTAAGCACTGGGACTGCCCCAACTTATCTCAGTATATTTTGGCTGCTTTTGCACATGCTAGTGTTCTTGCTCTTGCTTTCCCAGTAATCCTGCTTGAGCTGAAAGCTGTAGTCAATCAACATCTCTGCAGCCGCATGGGGCGTGTGCTTTAAACGAGTCCCCTTGCAAGGCACATGTTTTTCTTGCTCTTCCCTGGCTCTGGGAAACGGGAACGAGTTGTGTGGACTATGCCAGAAGCAAATGACAACATTCACTTTGCCAGCTCAGCTGTGCTGGCAGGCAGTCATTAGGTTGGACGGAAAGCTGTGCTTCATCCCCACCCCTCTGCCCACTCCCAGCCCACAAGCTCCCACAGGAACGTGCTGACTCCTGGGGACTACATGTGAAATCCAGGCATTGAGCAGGCAAGTGTGGTGGGTGTCTTTGCAATCTTTGACACAATACAAATCTATAAACGGTACATTAAGCGCCGTATAGCCTCCAACATACAGAGATATATAGGGGGAACAAAACCCAAAACAAT
This sequence comes from Cygnus olor, assembly GCF_009769625.2. Lineage (NCBI taxonomy): Eukaryota > Metazoa > Chordata > Aves > Anseriformes > Anatidae > Cygnus > Cygnus olor. The sequence continues at coordinate 12,133,008 of NC_049171.1, forward strand.
TAAATGCTGGGGAAAGCACAGAACTATGCACATAATCGACAATAACAGAATAATTTTCTTGTTATTTTTGATCAGGCTATGTATCAAATTTCCAGCTGTGTGCTGATAATAACTATAGCTCCTGACAACCCCCAGAATTGCTCCTTTCTCCTCGGGCTATTTCTAATACTTACAGCCTTTCCTCTGCTAATGTTAGCATGAAGGATAGATAGAAGCAGGCTATCAAACCACAGGTGCTTCACTCCCTCAAATACACTTGTTGTTCCACAGAAGAAATCACAGAAGCACAGAGTAATAGAATCTTTAAGGTTGGAAAAGTCGTCCAAGATCATCTGGTCCAACTGTCCCCCTACCACCAATGTCACCCACCAAACCACGTCCCTAAGGACCACATCCAACCTTTCCTTGAACACCCCCAGAGATGGTGACACCACATCCTCCCTGGGCAACCCGTCCCAATGCCTGACTGCTCTTTCTGAGAAGAAATGTCTCCTAATTTCCAACCTGAACCTCCCCTGGTGCAACTTGAGGCCATTCCCTCTAGTCCTATCACTAGTTACCCATGAGAAGAGGCCGACCCCCGCTCCCCACAGCTCAGTGCCCTCCTCCTGCTCCTCTGAACCATGAACCCATGGATCCTAACACACTGCAGCTCCACACCTGCAATTTGCCAGCAGGGAGAAAGAGCTGATACAGCCAGCAGGAGCGGAAGATGAACGCAATCCACTTCTCAATGTTACTGTTGGGGCAGAAAAGCCAGGCAAGGAGCAACACTCCAGACAGTGGCAGAGGGACCAGACACAGCAGAAGCCCCACAGGGACAGGCTATGCAGAGCTCTCCCCTTTATACAATACTTAACCCTATATTCTGAAATTTTCACCACATTTATACTGTTCTTTGCACCAGAAAAACTGATAGGAAGTCCAGCAGTGGGGGAAAAAAAAATCAGAATTTTTGTGTACAACCCCATACTGAAATTAGGAGCAGTCATAATTTACTGCTGATAACGAACGATGAAATAAGGGTGAAGCAAACAGGCTAGGTTCTGATGGTATTACACTATAGTAAAAACTGGAATAAATCCAGTGATTTCAGATTACTCTACTGGTTTTACCAAAGATCAGATTCAGGTCTGCAATCTCTCTGCGTAAAAGAAATGGGGAAAAATAGAGAGTAATGACATTAAGGGATGCAATTATCCAACTGAATTGAATAATAAATGGAGAGAAGAGTTTTAAGCAAAAGAAAAGAGATATATTTTTAAATGTTATTTGAAATGAGATGGATATTCAATTAGATTCAAGCAATAATAATAATAACAATAATAATAAACATTTGAAAGGTAAAAGCTACACAGGACAATGCTCTAAAATAACAACTGGTATGTAGGGCTTTTTTTCTTTAGGTGTCTAGGAAACAGAACTTGGATTTATTTCATTAAAAGTGTGAAAACATTGGGATTTGTATTCTGTTGAGTCTGAAATAAAACCAAATGGGAATTCTCTGCATTTTCAAATCAAGGGCAATACCAGAATCACCGGTAGCTCCACTGTTGATCCACCCCTGTGGGTCACAGTAGGGCTCTATTCAAAGCCCGACTCTGAAGACAGCAGGTTGTGTATAAACTAACCTGTAGGCATGTGGTCTGAAGTACATCTCAGGGTCCTATTTCTGCCCCTTCTCCTCATTTGGATTGGGAAACTGCTTACAGCATGCCATAGCCTTCTTTCCTCCTTTACTGGTGGATGTAGGAGGAAATACATATATACATAAAGGAGAGACTTATCTGGGTTGTTCAACCAGACCCAAGAGGTCAGAAGAGCTTCCAGGCTCTAGCATTTAGCTCTAGCCTTGGAGAGACAGGGGCAAAATCTCTTTTGCTTGCTCTTTCTCTCAGTCTCAAACCACAAGGAGGAGGGTATCCATATTTCCACAGAAAGTTTTGGTTCTGGACGATCTTAAGAAAATTTCTGAAGAAAATTTTTTTACTGAAGACTTCTTTCTTCACCCTTTTGTTTGGTTTTGTTGCATGCCATAACTTAAATGGTAATTCTTTTGGTCATGCCAACTTTTAATTCTCCAATATTTAGACAGAATTTGGTGACCTATTTGAGATATCCTAGACAATTTTGTGAATGTTTTCTGAAGGGAACAATATGCTTGTTAATGCTGAACGTCAGACAAACACTTAAATGCATCAGTTGCCATCATTTCATTTTGCTATTGGCCCAGCTTCTGTCAGCTGTGGTCACTAGTAAGTTACAAGGAGGTGTGAAGTGAGGAAGAAATTTTGTTTATCAGCAGATGATTTTTTTCTTAACAGGTCTATGCTCTCCATTTTTGTCCTCGTAAATAACAATCTTAAAATGCATGCAGAACATTTACTGTATCTTTTGTAATAATTCATATGCTAAACACCTTTCCAATAAACTTGAGTAACGGTTAGTCTGATTATCCAGAATATTCCACCAGCAGAGCTTTGACTGCTCTGACAAGTTTGTTTTATGTCCTATGCCAAATAGAACCGTTTTTTGCTGATTTCTCTGAGGTTTTATTCTAGAATCTATGGCTTCCAAAAGGTTTTCCCATGTGAGATGCCCTGAAAATCATAACTTCCTGGACATCACTAGGAGTGGCCACTGGAACAAATTGTGTTTCAGCACTGATCATTACTTTCCAACTCTTGCATTTCAAAAGAACTGCTTATGTGATTTCTAGGTATTTCAGAGACTTACTGACTATTCAGTATTCCACCTCTTCTGGGACAGCTGCTGCACACCTCTTTTTGGGGGGGCAAAACTGACGAGGCATGCTTGAAAATTAGTTTCCCTCAGTGAACTCCAGCCTCCTGGAACCATGGGGTCACATTTATGTAGACTGTAATTACACTTCTAATTTTGTTATGCCAAACTTGACCAGCACTTCCTCTACCTGAAAAATGGCCTTCATGTCAATTTGTAGACCAGAGTTTATTCAAATGCTATTTTTCCTTGGGCTTGGGGATAAGAGTTTTTAAGACTTCAGCCATTGCTCACAATTTCATAGAAGTACCTTCTCCCCACCTGCTCCGCAAACTAGCCAAATTCTCTAAGTTGGGATATTTAGTAATAGGTACACTTACTGCTCACCTTTCAGCCTCATTGTAATTTGGGTTTGAACCCATCACGTGCCTTTTAGGACCACATCTCTGAGTCACTGGGCTCTGCTTATGATACAAGCTTCATCCTTCATTTATATCCACATTCCTCATCGCAGCTTTTAAACAATACCACCCTACTTTTCTGCCAAGGTGGATTAACCACATTGAACATTAGCTGTTTAAAACATTAGTTGTCTTTGGTTCCTCTGCAGTCAATGGAGATGGCAAGACATCTTCAGAGTGATTCACCCCATGCAGAGATAGATGTCTGAAAGAGGCAGGATGAATATATGTATGCCTATTTTAAGACAGGATGAATCACCCTCTACAAGTGTCTCTTTCTTTCTAACGGTTGTAGAGGCAGCCTTGTAAACTTGCTTAGATCTGAAACTGGATTTCTAAATGGTTAAAGTAAAGCAAGAAAGATTCCATCCTGCTCATCAACAGTGGAGAACCTCGAATCAAAATATAGTTCCTGATCTCACCAGGAGATGCATACATTGCTGAAGTTGATTGCTATTCCTCTGCATTACAACCTTTAATCAGGTGTAACTAATGCCATTACAAATACCATGTGATGGTTTACCAAATACAAGCCCTCTCTTCTGTATTGTTATTTTCTCCTATCAAAACAGTGGAAAAATTAATTCTTTTCCACCCTTTTCAGGTTCCCCCAAAACAAAATGCCTGAACTGCAGAGAACATGCTGCTCAAGATGGTCTCTTTACCCCCTTGTCACTTTGTGCTTTTTCCTCAGTATAGTTCTTATTGTCAAGTAAAGTCCTGGCCTCAAAGAGTAAAAAGAATAATACTTATTATTAAATATAATTTTATTTGATAAGAAACTTCACTCTGAGCATCTTAAAGCCATATAAAAAGTTGGTCTTCTCCAACCCCTTTCTAATACCGAGCTCTCTCATTATCCACTGCAGCTGTGCCCAACAGTGCAAGAAACTGTCTCATAGTGCTGGATGCACAGCGAGAAGCAGGTGTGGTGAGCACTGGATGGTCATTGCAGGGAATAACTGCAGCAAGATTAGTGCCTAGATTAGATCTTTTCTGTTCCCAACTCACAAAACTCTCTCGAACTCTCTTTTTCACCTTTTTCTTGCTCCCGTGCCCTGTGGTGACAACTATGACCGACAAAGGGACAACAGCATATGGTCTACAAATAGGGTTGTAACGACTGAAATAAATGTAAGCTGATACATATATATATGTTTTAAGTCTCTTGCTTCTGTTCCATTTCTCCATGAGAAGGGAACATTTAAGACTCTGGAGTTAGCTTGCTTTTGCACACACTTCTCTGACCACTGTGAATGAGCTGACTTCAACTGATTATTTTGACTTGTGTGCTAAACAGCTACATTACTAAAAACCACATGACTATATTATGACAGATATTAACAGAAGTGGTTAGCAGGAAAGCGGATACAGCTTTTTATTTTCCTAAAAACCTTTCAGAGTCAAAACAAAGTGTTTATAACATTGTGGCTAGCGATCCATTGGTGCAACGCTCACCCCAAACACATTATAAACCAATCGTCAGAACTATCCCTTGTGACTGCTTCAGATGGAGCATGATTAAATGCAGAGGAAATACATTACTGCGATGATGAATCATAATTCTGCAGAATGAAATCAATGGCTTTACACTTTTGAGTTGGACATTGAGGGGCAGTCAGAAATGTTACTCATAGAAACAAGTGAGCAAATGAATCACATAAACAACTTGAACAGGAAAAATATACTTAAAACCTGACCCTCAGTAACACTGACTATAAAAGAAACACAGAAGAAAACCTGAAAATGTTTTCTTCAGAAATAATTTTCAAACAAGAAATTCTTCATTGCTCTAGTGTGAAATGTAAAGTTTTTTCCATTGCATTTGATTTTTACAGTTTGGAACTTAATAGTTTAATTTACAGCTGTTTGACAGCTTATTTGAGACATTTTTCACTGTAATTCTAAGAAGGCATGTTGGTAACCATCTCATAGCAAAGAGAGGATGAAGTCATGCTTTAGAGAGTATTGATTGGAATGACCTAAACCACACTGAGTTGGATTCAGCTGCCCAGACAGAGTAGTTGATCTTTGTGTTGGTATCTGCTAGCTCCTTGTGACATCTCAGACACCTTTTAGATGGCACCAGACCCCTCTGCTTAGCAGCTGAATCAGTTGAATGAGACCTTGCCCACCTACTTTAGACAGCTATAAATGCCTTGCTGTGTTTTGTCAAGAGAGAAGTCATCACAGAAACCATCTACATTTATTCATCAAGATTTATTGACAGGCTCACCCTCTGGGGACCTTCAACAATGCCTGCCTCCCCTTAATCTGTGCTTATGCTAGTAGGACAGCTTTGTTGTGTGCACCTGAAGGTGAGATGAGAAATAAGGTGTTCCTGGTCTAGCTGAATGAGCTGACATTTGCCTGCTATGCCATGTTAACCAAGAAGCTGTCAGCCATCCCGTTCGCTCCCACTAGCACGTGTGCAAGCAGCCGAGAGCGCGTGGTCAGACATCACGTCAGCTGTGCCAGAGGGCGAGCTGCTAAGCACAGGGAGCCCTGTTGTTTGTGCCTGTCCTTGCTAGCTTATAGCATAACACACAAGGGGTTCAAATCATAGTTGAGATCTTCAAGTCATTTTTTAGCTTCGGCTAGTATCCTTGATAAACATCAGAGCAAAAAGGTCAAGGCTGGGAAAGCATGAAGCTGAACTGGGCCCTCTAGGATTGAATTTAAAAGTGTTCATTCTGTGTGATTCTTCCTTTATGAGTTTCACTTTCCAGAGCTGTCAATACAATTTGTGTCATAAAGCACACAATTGATTCAAAATGTAAAAATGGCCATAATGGAGATTAAGAAAATGAGTTCTTTGGCATGGAGAATCTATTCTACGTGGGCAAATCCAGCATCAAAAAGTAATAATGCTCATAATCATTACCATCCCCTAGTATTTCCTCATTAATCAGTGCATGCTATTTGAAATCAGACTGACAGATAATATAGATGAGTCTCACAAACCCTTCTTCCTGTAAAAATACAAGTATTTTTACAGATGACAAAGGTCTTAGCAAGGTTATATATTTAGGGGGAAAAAAAAGAAAAAAAAAGAAAGAAAAGAATGCACTCTGACATTAATATTGATAGAAACTGCAAAATGAGCAAGAAGGACAAAGCAAAAGTAAAGCTGTCTCTCTCTGAGGAAACTCTGTGTCCCCGATACAGGAACCTCATTATTATTTCATGACCTTAATGGCAAGGTTTTAAGCCTCGTGTATGTCCTTCATAACATAAAATTCATTACAAATACAGAACGGATCTGGGATATGCAACAATTGAAAGTTGTTAGCTATTTCTTCTAGTTCTGGCTTCTTTTATGTAGTACAATAGTTACGAAAACAGCAACATAAAAAAAAAAAGTAACTTTTCAGAAGTCCCAAGTATGAATCCCAGCATATGGTCTTTCTGTTAAAAGATAAGCCAGAGGGTGGTAGGGAGAGAGAAAAATTCTCTCATGCTAAAGGACTGCATAATTTTGTAATTTCATACATTAAAAATAATTGGAACAATTTCTTCCAACTGTTTTCAATGAGAGCTCTACTGGAATAAATTTTTATAACCAGTTTTTGCAGCTGCGCTAATAAAACACTGATATACTTGCCCAGCTGAATCCATGTGTGCGCACACATGCTTTTTTTGGTGAGAAATTAGAGAAAGACAAAAATAAGTGAGAGACAAAATCTAAATTTCACTAGTATTCATCATGGCCAAATATAATATTTTGCTGAGGAAGGAGGAGGAAATGAAAGAGACCTCTACAACACATGACATATTTGTAGTACTGCCACATCCAGAAGAACTGTGCCTCACCCTCCAAAAGACAACACACAAGGTAGAGATTTTTTTATTTTTTATTTTTTTTACTTGAAAGACATGCTTGCTTTTCAGACTACATTCTAAATGCTGTTTTTCTAGCACACACAGTTACACAGTTTGGGAGTTACCTTTCTGGAGATGAGAGAAAAAGTTGAGCAAAAAAGCGCTAGCAACATTTTTGATTTGGACATCCGTGTGTGCAGAACTCCTTCAGCAAAGCACATGGGAAGCTGTTACAAAGGAACTGCTTTGAACAAAAGAGAAAGAAGCAATGGCGATGCAGATAAAAATATGAATGAAAACAAGTGAAAGCTATATAAATATTTAAATTATGGCATTATGAAATTCACCAAAAATACTGTCTGAACTCCTTGCATTTATTATCGGCCAGGACAAGAGCAATTGATAGAGACTGTTACATACTGACAAACTGATTCAGAAATCCCTTCAACGGCCTCTAAATCTAAATATACTAAATCTAAAATGCCAGCCTTCAGTTCCATTAAATGGCCTAGGAAAATAAAATTTTGTTCTGATTCACCGCCTACCTCAACAGATAAAAGCCACCTGGGAAAACTACTTTAGAAGACCCAGCAAGAAAAAGACAATAATATAGGCTATGAGCCCCGGAAGGCATGACATATAGCTCTGATTCTCAAGGGGCAGGATGTTTGCTCCTAATAGGCTGTCATTAGATTGTCCACGGGAATAGTTGAGGCCCATGGAACTGGACTACAAAGGTGATGAACAGAAAAGAAAAAGTAAAAATAAAAGTAAATAAATAAAATAAAAGAAATAAAAAAATAAAATAAAATAAAATAAAATAAATATAATAAAAAAGACAGTTCTGTTTTAAAGAGAGTTGCACTTGCTGAGACAACTTTGAGGGTCTTGCTGAAGCCAACAAGGGAGTCTTTCCCCACGTCAAAGGGGAATTGTTGGAGGCAACAGGCAAGGAGGAAGAGTCTAGGTAGCATTCACATGGCTGTGCCTTTCACAGTAACTGCTCCCAGGTGACAGGAGGCAGCAGCGGCTGAAATCCTTTACTCCCAGCTGTGACACTAAGCAGCTGCAACCACACTGACAGCTACCTTGGACTATTTCGGTCTGTACAATTTGGGAAGCTAGAAATATCAAACACTGCCCTCCTCGGCATTACCTCATGATTACTTCACTCATCGCCAGAGAATGTGGAAGTGAAAAGGTTTATGATAAAATATGACTGTTGCTCTCTCTAATGACTCCAGAGGCTGGGAGTGATTTTGATGATGACATAATCTATTTCATATTTATTATGCTTCTGCGACAGGGTGCACAACTGCTGGTAAGAAAGAACAAAAATATCTTCAATGACAAATACAAAAATATCATTTCTTTATAGTCAATGACATCTTCACCATCCCATTCTACCCACAGCTTTTTTAACTTCAGAAGTGCCCTACAACTTTACTATATGAATATAACACCTACAGTGGGATCCAAATCACCTAGCTTTAACATTCTCTGATTTTGGTGTCTACACGACGATCGTCACTCAGGCCAACAGAGAGACACAGTCATCTCCAGATAGTGATTCAGCAAGTTGATCTAAGATATTTCTCCCAGGATGGGATGAGTCATACTTTGGAGGTGCTGTTCTCTCTCTGTTGACTCTCCAGACTATCATGTCTAATAATCACTGATTAAATTAGCTTTCCTGAATTTGTCTGATCCCTTTTTGACCACATTTATATCCTGGTCTCCACAACATCCTGTGGAAATCAGTTTCATAATTTAATTAAATGTTATACAATGATTTCATTGGTGACCCTATTTCTTGTACTGTGAGAAACAGTGACTATTTCTTAATCGTCTGCTCCTCATCGGTCATGACACAGCCAGACTCTGCCTAGCTAAGAAAATGTGGCTCTTTTTTCTATAATTTTATGATTTTACCAACTCGCACAAGTGGCTATAATTACATAAAGGATGCTCCCCATGCTCAAGCAGTGGCATATTTTTTCCACTTCTGTCTTAGTCTTTCCTAGCCATTTTAACTGCTATTTGTACTGAACTAGTATTTTCAGAAACCTATCCTCAGGAATGCCCAGCTTCTCTCCAGGTTTCTATTAACTTATCTACAGTCCATTAATATATTTTATCCCACGTGCATTACCTTCTTCTTATCGCCAACAAATTCTCCCACTGTTTTATCTTCCCAATATTCACTAGCACATAATCATGCTGTGGCACTTAATAGTTGCATTTAAATTTGACTGTCATGGGTAATTTCAAATCATAAGTAAACTTTTTCACTTTACTAGTCAACTCCACAAACCATTTATGAACGCTTCATTTTTTTTCCATGTTTCCATAAATTGTAAAGATGTGTCATAACTATTCTTTTGCCTACTACCTTTTACCTTATTATGAGTACATGAATATTAAAAGTGACTTTAAAACTTTACAGCTAGATATAAAATGGCTTTAACATGTTCCTATCATTAAAGTCTAAAAGCTTTTTTACAGATTCATGTATTTTAACAATTTGGAAAGGAGTATTGTGATTGTTTAGGAGGGAAACAGAGTTTCACACAGAAATTCGCAGTTCATCTCCAATCTTTGTCATTGAACTGGAGTACAGTTTTTAGATCGGCACTTGGTTTTGACTGAAAGCTTTGAAATGACAGATAATCTATTATGTCTATAGTTGGATCATGCCCTGCTTATGCTAAATGCTGTACATAAGCATGACAATACAGGAGAAAAGTTAAAGGAAATGAAGAACAGAGCTTAGAAATAAGGCAAACACTGGAATTTAAAGAAAAAAAAAAAAGCAGAAGCAAGAAACAGAGTAATCTTAAAAGCTACTGTGGCACTTGCCAGGAGCTTGGAACAGCTAGTAAATCAAATCAGAGGATGCAATATAAAATACTGTTGGCTGCCAGAAGGCAAAGAGTTGTCTGAGCTGGTTATAGTTGTAGCACTTTTTTTTTTTTTTTTTTTTTTTGTAAATAACACCAAAAAGACTCAGTATAAAGAGAACCTCTTACAGAATCCCCTCTGGAACTGAAAAGACTCCAAATGATGGGCTTTTGGTAGTAATATTTTTCAATCTCCAAGAAAAAAAAAAAAAAAAAAAAAAAGGAATACAGAATAAATGATATTCAGGAAATCTGCCTGCTTTATTCATGGTGGAAAAAATCCCTTCAACTTTCCTGACCAGAGCAGGCCTGTTACTTAGGCCAAGCAAAGGGGGAGGCAAGCAAGTGTATGTCAAGAAACAGTTTCAGGGAGAAGGATCCAGTATGTCTTTTCTCACTTACACCAAACTCTGCATTCTCTGCATTATATTCTGTGGGAAAATGTGTGTATCTTGGAATGGAAAATGTAGACTTCAAGGCAAGTGGTATAGGGAGCCAGATTTCCAGAGACATGTAAGCGCTTCCATGGGCCTGGACTACTTGCTAATGCAGACACTGTTATCTAATTGCCTTGGTTCCTTTATATTCAAGCAAGTCAAGGTGAGGTTCAGGATAAATGTACCTACCAGCTCTCCAGCAGCTTGAGTGCTCTTACGAAATCTCACCAAGTACCTAAATAGCTATGCAAATATGATCTGAAGTATTTAGCTGCTGCGTCCCCTGCTCAAAATGCAACTTAAACTCTGTCACTTCTACTTTCTAAGAAAATGACACCAGCATACAGAGCAGGACAGGCACTGAACTTCACCATGATAAACTCTGCACCCATTCCTTGCTTTACATGGTATCACTTCTCAGCAATTTGAAGGTCCCAATTTCTTCCATGCTCGCCACTGTGAAACATTCGGGTTGGCATTTAATGCATCATAAAAATAGCTGGGCACATGAATAATCATATGTCGCATTAACGATGTCCTGGGGAGCTGAGAGGGCCAAGCTGGGAGCGCACATTGACAGACTGGGATGAGGAACGTGCCTGCACGGCTCAGTGCAAGTCCTGGCTGTAATGTTGCTGAGTAACACCTACACTTATACAGATGTATATCTATATAGATGCAAGAAATATAGGCTAAGCTGGTTTTATTATGCAGACATGCTTAGCACTAAGTGTCCATACAGTATTACCCTGGCTCTGCTGTCAGGCAGGTTAGGTAACAGCAAACTGACTGTGAATCTCAGCCCCAGGTCGTCCCTCTTCTGCCTCCTCGCCTGGTCTTTTTCCTGTGCGTTTGGCTTCCTCCTGCCCTGCCAGCACTCTTGCCAAGCCAGTCCCAGTAAGTCTGCACCAGCTCATTCCGACTCCTTCTCCCAGCGTCCTTCCCTCCCTCCTTCCTACCTGGCTCTCATTCCCTGCTAGGTGCCAATTCTCATCACCCCTGCTGTTTCATCTGCACTTTTTCTTTTCCTTTGCTGGCTTTTCATCAGCAAAAGCAGCGAGAGCAGCTATGTTCATAGCATGCAAGGTGTATGCGTTAGAAAAAAAGAAAAAAAAAAAAGTAGGCTTGCTTACGCTGTAAGAAAATCATCTGGCCAACGTCTTATTGACATTTAAACCGTCTTGGCGTCTTCAGGCACGAAGATAACGCAGGCACCCCAGCAAGCTGAGCAGGAGGGATGGATGCCCGGGCTGCCAGAAGGGCTCTGTCAGCATCTCGCAGAGGCAGCAGCCCCACGGGAGGGATGGGGCAGGCCTCGGCGTGCTTAACCGATGCTGCACGCTATACAGCATTTGAGAGCATTTCTGTTAAAAAAATCAGGCTGTAAAGCTAAGTGAATTATGCAGCTTATAATTATGTTGGGTAAAGCTTAAACAACCCAAGGCAGCCAGCCGAGAAACGCTGTGGTTTGCAGGCATGAGGTGCAGTTGCAGGGAGGAAGGCAAGACCGCTGCATGCCTCCTCACATGCGGGCAAACGTGTGGGGTTTGTGCATCCATGTGTACTCCTCTGGCCACCCAAAACCACCACGCGCTGGTCAGAGGAGAAAACACTCCCAGGGAGGATGACTGGTGGGCTGGAGGAGCAGAAGCAGCTGTGTTCATTGACAGAGCTGGTGCGTGAGACACAGCACAATGCCTTTGGGTCCTAAAGGGCTGGGTGAAGGTAATCACCTATAAAGCGGGACGGGAGGAAGAACCACGGGAGAAGTCCATAGCCCTGCAGTAAGAAACAATTTTGATGTCCTACAGTAGAAAATGAGGATTCAAAGTAGCAGAGAGAAAGGTTTTTAATTTTATTTTCTATTCTATTTATTTTCTATTTCCTTATTCTATATCCCTCCTTCTCTCCTCACCCCTAACAAAGCAGTGTCGAGTAAACTTACTTGTCTGTCACTTACATGCGGAGAAGCAGAGACCCCTGCCTACCCTTTCCCTCAGCTACGTTTCTCTCCTCGCCTAGGTTTCTCAGTTCAAGCAGAGGCTTGAACTGCTCTCCCCCCCAACAAAAGCAGAAACAAAGCTGACCCTCACTGCCACCAGTTTGCCCCTACAAAAGGATAAAATGGAAATGGAAAAGGTAGTGGGGTCAGAGATGTCACTTCCATTAAAAAAAAAAAAAAAGAAAAAAAAAAGAAAAAGAAAAAAGCAGAATATCTAGAAAAAGGCTTTTTAAGGTTAAGAGGAACAACCAATTTTTTGTCTGCTCTGCTTGCCATATAGATTGGTTGCCAAAAAAAAAAAAAAAAAGGAAAAAACTCTTGACTCCAACAGGCATGGGAAAGCCCTGAGGAGCTGCAATCCTCCAAACAACCAAGCAATTGCTGTTTTGAAGTTTCCATCAAATTAGTTCCTGCCACCAAGGAAAGGCACTCGACACTCTCCTCATTCTTCGTTGATGTCATACTTCCACCCTGTTCCGGAATTGCTGCTCCAAACTTGTTTAGAAATGTTTTTTCTTCTTAACTTGAAAAGAGCTAGGTTGATTTATGACTCCCAGAATCTGGCCAGAATCCAGAAGGACATCAAACCGCCTGTCTGTACCATAGTCTGCTCCCTCAACAAACCAAATGAAAATAGTTTCTATTATTAATGATGACAGTTAATAGCAAAAAATTGGTTACGATTTTTAAAACTTTCATGTGATAAGAGACAACAGAAAACCAAGAAATTGTTCTATTAATGACAAATAATTTGAAATGATTGCAAAGGAAACCAAGGAAACCTTTTCTCTAGCACAGTATCCACAAACCATGCACAGAATAGTGAATGTGGCAGGGAACTTGATTAATCCCCGTTGTTTCTACCTGGGTGGTAGCCATTAGAAGTTGGATATCTAATCTAAACTAGTCATCAAGGCTCCAGTGTGCAACAGAGAGAAACAAGTACCCAATTCACCAAGAGGTAATTCATCCCATGTTAGAAGTATATATACAAGATAAGTGGGATTAATTGCTTTCTGGGGATGCTTATTCTCATTTGACTAGCAGGAATGACCATGTGATTAGTTTACACTATACATCTAACTTTTAGACAACTAAAATGGCATGAAACAAAGTCCACCCCCGGAGCTCAGACTGCACTGACTCTCCCAGTTTGAGGCCAACTGCAGAGCCTATAACCGAATTTTGCTCCAATCCTCTAAGCACTGGCTAGTGAAATCCAGTGAAGAGGCATTGGATCTCTGCTGAAACCATGGGGATAAAATACCAGCTCAATGTTAGAGCAGCCTCTGTGTAGGCTCTGCTCAAGAAATTGTCTTTCTGACAATATGGCCAATTACCCACCTCTCTCAAACAGCTCATTTTGGGGCCCAGATTTACTAACAAAAATCACACGAAAGCAAAGTCTGCTTTATGTCCTCTCCAATCTAGAAGCCATTATCATATATTTATTTGGTTGATAAGCTTCTCTCAGATGGAAAATGGGGACTACATTCATTCAATTATTTTTAAAGCTTAATTTAGCTTTTTTCAAGTAATTTTAAAGCTATTTTGAATAGTTTTGACAGATTAGTATCACTGACTTTCTGATAGTTCCATGGGGAACAGCTTAGTACCCACTGCCTCTCTCTCATCCGTGGTACTTCACGTGTAGGAAAAACCACAAGCATTTATATAATATTATATTTCTAGAACTCTACAAACTCTTTATTTATGAATGTACCAATAAATGGTAATTTTAGAAAATAGCACCTATATGGTGTTACATAAAGAATTATTTATAACATTCCCACTGCGGCTACAATGCTTAGTTTTAAGCAGCTGGAAACAGGCAGACATCCTATGAAGTCCTGCCTCTCCAAACACTACAGGTAATTTTAACATTTTAAGAGGATGAGTTACTAGACATCTAAACACAGTGTATTTTAATTACCTAAGCTAAATGTACTGAAGCAAATCCAGTCATACCCAAGGGTCCTAGTTCAGGCACCATATCACTCTCTTTACTTCAGGTCTCCTGATATATTTCTCTAGATTTTTGCTTTTCTTAAAGAATTGTCTTCTGAAAATAGAAACGACATGCAATCACTGCTAACCTCAGCCTTAGTTAAGGTTCTTTCATTTGCTTTCAACTATGACATATGCTCACTTCGTCCTTGCTTTGCTCTCTAAAGCAGTTTATAAAACTTGAAAAAAAGGACTGCTTTGTATTGTATGGAAAATAACTGTGCTGTAAGGAACAATACCAAGGCTGAAATGCCTAAAATTAGACCTGTAAGCTTTGCTTTCATTGGCAGCGATGTGTGTGCACAGCGATGCGTATTGTCCGGATCCTACATTCTCTCTCGTCTGTTCTTGTGAAATACATTACTTTCTGAAAAACACTGAAGTTTAAAATTAGCAAACCTCTCTGATTCAAGGGCTATACCGACCTTGGCGATGGGTTATTTTGATCACATTCACCTTTAGGCTTTAATACTAAATGAGAAGATCAGCTTATTTTCAAAAGCAGTAACAAAGAAGAAGCATTTGCATAACAAAAAGCTGAACAACTCTGCAATGGTGCCTGGAATAGTCCTGTCATTTCCAAGTTGCTTTTTTTTTCTCCTCCTAAGAAAAATCAGACACAAATCTAAAAGTTGTGTTTTTCTATCCTGAAAGCAAGCTAGTGAGAAGATAGGCACTACAGAAAGCAGCTGGCACTGGGCAACATGGGACCAACAGGAACAATTTAGTCGTAACAGGTTAGCATCTACATTATACCCATTCTTTCCTCAGCTACATCAATTCAATTCCCACTGTATCCAACAGAGAGAATAAATAAGAGCAAATGTATCCAAAAGGTCAAACTTCATGGATTTTCAAATGAAGAAAGCCACACAGAGGCTCAAGAGAAACTGATGCTAGCTACTGCCTTAAAGATAACTCAAAGTGTTGTTAGCGTAGTGTTTATTTTGAGTGTCTCCTCCTGGAATTTCAGGATAAAATATGAGATTGGCAGTGAGCCTCAAGGGGGTACAGCTAGAGCAACCCAATTTCAACAGACTATCAAGCTGAACTGTTGGGAGTCATTTCACGAGTTTATGGCTATCGCTCTCTCTGAAGCGCAGCGTTATTAATATTTGTAGAACACCAATATATAAATAGCAAGACCACCTCCACCACCTAGACAAAGGCAGCATGCACTTACGGAGCACATTTCAGATAAATAAATACCTGAGATTACATGACCAACAAGCGTTATACCCGAGTTAGGATATTACATACAGATGTAGGTAAAGCAACAGTTATTTATCCATCAAAAAACACCAGTGTGGGTCCCCAGTGCATCACTAGCACTGCAATAATGGCCTTAGGCACTGAATCAAGCGGTGACTTTCTGTCAGAAAAAGTGAATTTAATTCCAGCTTTATTCACTAAGCAAGGAGCCAAATAGGCTTTTTTTTGGAGTTAGGACCAGTGGAAGTCTAGACAAAGCTAGTCCTGAACTGCATTCAGCGTTTCCCACTGGAAAATCTGTGGCCATAAAAAGTAATGTTTTCAAAGTCAGACAAAGAGCAGCCTGAGAACACTATTTATTTCATCACACCGATTTTGTCAGTATTTCCTAATGTTTCCTACACCCTGGAAACTGCGTAGGCTGTCCTTCAAGCTCCACGTGCCCAAGCAGTGAGCTCCATAGGTCACACGGTGGCATTTCACACAACGTTCGGCTTTTGGAAAAAGATTTCAGGCTGGTTGCGTCATTGAGACAAAAAGAAGATATTAACCACCAACCACCTCAGGAACAGGCTGTTACAACATGAAAACCCTGAGAAAGGTAAATACACCTTTCTCAGGCCCAGAAAGGTTTGTCCTAGTTCCAGCCTCAGGATGAGGTAATTTCTTCCTGGGACAGCCTTTCATTTGTGACTGATTAAGCCAGGTAATTACCTCCTGGATTTTGTGGGTAGGAACGCCGTGTGCAAGAAGTCCATTTACGAAGCCATGGTTTCACTCTCACGCTTAGCTCCCTATTCTTCCATACAGAGAGCTCTCCTGAGCTCTCACTGCTTTGATAACTGCAGTCCTGTAATTCTTCCAAATTCTTCTAATGATTCAATCACTATGGGCATGCCCACACCTGAATATTAGTTCAGACTAAAATAGGTAGCGGATGTGAACTACAAAAGCTATTCTGGAGAAATTCAAGGTAATAACACTCACATCCCTTTCTTGTTTTTCAGAAAAGCATCTTGTTAACATAGCCATTTGTCTAGAGAACAACAATTTTCTGGACTAAGAGTACCTATACATAGAATTACTTCTGAATAGCTTTTCACAAAGAACATCAGAAGCAGGAGAGCTCCTCTTCGCTATTTGCTTTGCTACAGAAACATGACCTCTTACTTTACATAGGAGGAATAACATCCATGGATCTATATATTTACAGAAATTTTATTTTATTTGTTACTAATTTTAATAGATAATCAAGACCAGAATTGGTTCTACTAAGGGGTTTTATCAGGAGTGTATTGGAAGGAGAATAACAGCATAAAAATACTCAAAAATTCTAAAGATTCTGTGTTGAGCTGTATACTCTTTTAAAAAAGATTTAAATTAAATTAAATTAAACCTGTTTAAAAAAGATTCCCCACAGATCCCCACACAAGCACCACACAACTGGTGTTGAAGACTTTATAAACTTTATATAGCCTTTATATAGTATTATACTGCATAGTTTGTGGACAGAGGGAGTAGGTAGAGGGTAGCTTTGCAAATTTCTTCATGAATGACACAGAGAAAAGTGGAAAAGCCGGGCTCTTCTGCAGCCAACTGACAGGGCAGAGGAAATGGCATGGTATCCTGTGTCTGTGTGAAACAGCCGAATAAGAAACTTTTCCACAAAGCTTCACACAGACCTTTGGGAAACAGGAGGTTAAGCTTGTGACCTGGGCACAGCTGATGAGGGACATGTATTTCTCACGAAAAACTGGGTTGTCATGTCAGCAGTCTGTGGTGTCTCCAGGTCTTGGTTCACTCTGAGTGTCAGCGGGGTAGGCCCCAGGTGCCTTTACACAATGGGCACTGAGGTGAGCTCTGCAGCAGGCTGTGCCCATGCTGCCTGCAGGCGTAGGACCCCCATAGCAAGCTCCATGCTGGAGTCCATGCCAACCAAGGAAGGATTTACTTCCCACCACAGCATTCTGCACACAAGCTAATATATATGCAGTACAGGCACTCAGGAGATTATACACTCTGAGAAAAATTTAGACAGGTCGAGTAAGCTCCATGCTAGTGAATATATTTCAAACATAATCTTCTTTCTGAACCACTATTTCATCTGCTTGCTGCAGATGAAAGGGTTGCCTGGTGCTTTCCACAAGGCATATTCTGCTTTTCCTCTACTAGAGGCCTGATTTTATTTTGGACGAGTGGAAGGGAGATCTGGGGAAAACCTTGCAGGAATGACACAGTGCAGGGAGCTGCCTTGCTGGTTGTCGATGCTTGCTGCCCAGTGGAGAAGCAGGATGGACACCGTTTCCTCCCTGCTCGTTCATCTGCCCCCTGGGAACAAGCTCGACTGCAGGGACACGTTAGTGCACATGTTGTTGAAGTGTCTCAGGCAGAAAAATCAGCAAAGAATCAAGTGACTGAGCCCCTTCAGCTAGCCATGGGATGTTCCAGCAAAAGCAAAGACCCACCACAGCTAAAACATGCCCTTAAAAACCTTATTTAGAGCTCTAAAAAGTCCCGTTGAATAGCCTGGAGCTACAGAATAAAACTGGCAAGCTCTTTTGCTGAAGAATGACCAGACTGTGGAGTTCCAGTTTCAGAACACACAACTAAGCTGAAAAGTTTGTTGTATGAGCTCCAGATTCTTTGTATGCGAAAAAAAATTAGATAACCAACTCTTACACATGACGGATTTTCATCTCTCTTCTTCCATAATGTGGAGCTGGCTGACAGCACTTAATAACAACTTAATGGAGTCTCATGGAGTTGAATTGGCTTATAGCCAGTGCGATTGGCGCTCAAATGACTTCACTTTCCAACATTTTGCCATAATAATAAGAGATGGGCAGTAATGATCACCAATGCGGCTGGCCAAAGAAATAGAGATTTTTCAAAGGAGTAACAAGGAACACACAACTTCTGGGCCCTTCCACATAAAAACATGGACCTTTCATTTTCTTCTGCTCTAATATTTAAAAAAAATCTATTTTTACCTGGTCTCAGTCTTGACAGTGTCACACCCATTCCCCTCAGAAACAAGCAAGCACAGATAATAGCTTTTTCTGCCAACTCTTATTGTAGTGACAAATCTCAGGCACAACCCACAGATTAGCAGGATGTAACTGGTTATGCAGGTTTATTGTACTCTTCTGAGAAATTTTCGTGTTCCAGTTTATTCACCAAACTGATCTCTAGGTAATGCCTCACATATTGAAGAAGAAAAGCCACAAAGCCTGCCTAAAGGGGAATTCAGCTATAAGTTACAGAAGAGGTCTACCGTTTTATAGTCTTCCATAAAGCACGCAACTGAGAGGAGGTCAGTTGCTGGCTTCTTTATAAAGCTAAATGTTCAAATCCATATGAGAAACTGATCTGGGACCTCGTTTTTTCACAGTACAACCATGTGTGCATGAGCAACTTTCACATATGTAGTGGAGTGCTGATAACTGCATTTTATTATGCAAAAAATGAAGAAGAAAAAATGTGTCAAGGACTACGGCTAAACTGATAATTAAAACTGATACAATAATTGTATGTAAATGTAATAAAGTGATGTAATTAATCCAATGTAATTAAAACTCAGAGATAAGAGAGACGTGCATCTCCTCTATCTACTTTAAGAGCCCAATCTTTATTCTCTAATCCATGTCCTCCACAGCTCTAGCCCAAGTGGATCATTATTATCACGCCACCACCCGACAGATCTCAGCAGCAAAAGCACAGGAACCTAGGAAAAAATGTAAATACCTGCTGATTTCCACTTACACATTAGACTAGTGGTAGCCTAGTAATTATTTTATACCTTAAGTTCAAACTAACACTTTTAGCTCATTATTTTTAGTTCATTACTGCTTTCATTATTTCATGATACACTCAGGCACTTCAGAAACTACTTGCTTCTGTAAGAGTTCATAAGGGTAGCCAATATTTCTGAACCATCCTGTCTAGCTTCACGATGAGCACATCAGAGAGCCAAGAGGAAAGGCAAGTCTCAGGCGCAGGTCACAGGCAGACAACAGCTCTGTATTTGTCCCATTACTTCATGGAAGGATAATTACATAGGGATTTTAATCTGACATAACTCACTTCTGCTGCCAAAAAGGGTTATATCCTCCAAAGAAAATCTCTGCCGTTTTTGGAAACAACTCCTTGCCCAATGTCTTGAGTATACCAAGGATTTGCATGGCGGGACAGGCCAATGCAACAACAAAAGTGCAATGGGACCCTGCTGTCATCCAAATTTCCATGTCCACATTCTCATTCTTTTTAAACGCCAAACCTGCCACCAGAAGCTCTTGTATGAGTTGTCTCACTGACAGATGCAGAAGACAGTCATCAGTATGGGAGCTACACCTGAATTGCAAGGGCAACCCTTCTGAGGAAGGGATTGGCCTTTACTATGTCCAGGAAAAACTCTTGTAGATTCAGCAGATGATTTATACAAATGCCAAACGTTTTTCACTGTGACATGTAACAACTAGAATAGGGGTTTTGAGCATTTTTTTTCCCACCACTTTCAAATTAGCAGCGCAAACTGAGTTCCTCCCACGAGAGGAACTGCATTATAGCCCCGTAATCAAGCAGATAGGTAAAACACAGTCTGCAATTTGCTATGATATTCAGGGTCTTGGATACCATCCTCTGCTCTGCCATTATTTTGCTAAAAGCTCTGGGACAAGTCACATTTCTGCCTCCTGCTTCATCATATATGATGTGAATGAAATCATGGCAAATCCTATAAATCTGCCAATACTGTAGGTGTCTTATCCCATTCAAAAGTGACATAAGTGATGAAAAACTACATGGCACATAAAAACAAATGCAAAACAATGAGCAACTTGTCATTTAAATTCTTCAAAATCAGAGCCCCAAACTAACAGCTTTTTACTGTGGAAAGGCAGGATTTTGAAAAGCAGCAGTTCAGTCATGAGACCAATGAATCATATGATGAGAGAACTTAAAAAGTCTTATGCAAATGCTTCACATTTTATTTTTCAATCTGTCTCCCTGCTTAGTTTCATGTCCCAAATGCCTCTAGATGAGCCAGTTCCCCTACACCCACACACAACTCATTGCCAGAGGGAGCATGCATTCGGGGATCTCCTCCGGTCATTTTTAGGACTTGTATGCGACTTAAAACCATCTCAGTTCCACTTCTTCCCCAACAGCAACATCTAGCACCCATATCATACATATAAACAAAGTTATCTCAGTGCAGCAGGCAAGCTACTGGTGTCTCAGTAAGGCATCCTCTAAGCACCCAGCTCAGTGAATGCTTTTGCTCTAGTACAGCTTTGATATAGCTTGGCTATCATTACACATGAAGAAGAAGTTCAGAGAAAAGTGATTCAAATTCAAATTTTCTCAACGTAGTTTTCTCACAGCACCTAAAAAGTCATGAAAAGTGCTCCAACTGTTGTAACTTTCCTTTTCAAATTAATCACCTCTTTTGCGAAAGGCTCTCCACTCCTCAGTCTTTCAGTCTTTCCTGGACACTGACACCTCTACACTCTGTTATCTTCAAATGCTACCCAATTCCCTTTCCTAAGTATCTGTGTTCACTTACCCACTCCGTATTGATTCATGTAAAACTTCATATCCCTTGCACTGAAATCCTCACAGATCCAATCCTGCCTACACCTCTGACATGATTCACGATCACACCTTCTCTTTTTCCACAAGTTTCATCTCTTTTAGGCTACCAGCTTGCTGAACACTTACACCTACATTTCTAGTCAACTCGGAGTTTAAACCAACAGATTTTCCCATGAATTGCAATCTAGTCTCCTGCAGAAGCGTTTTGGTGGTTCAGGCTATACTTTGCACTATTCACATCTATTCCTTGATCCATTTTTTTTCCCAGTAGGGATCTCACAGAGCAGGTCACAGAATGACTCCATATATTTGTGTGGTGTTGGACTTTGCTCCAGCTCATTCAAGAAGGGATTGATTCATAAATGAAATTTTCAATTCACTTTCAAGTCTCTGAGAATATTTAATAATGAAGAAACATCAAGCCATCCTTCCATTTCTCCTAAATATTTCCTGATAGCCCTGCTTGTCTCCTGATGCCAGGTGCTAAAGCCACTGCCCACCGATGCCATACATCTCCTTTCACTGTACAGCCTCATCTAAGTTGCTTCTATTCTAGTCTGAATTTTTATACCATGGCCAGTTACCATAGCACTGTTCACACATGGTGATTTTGTCCCTATAACTTGTGTGAATTTGATCCCTTACTTCTTGTTTTATTCTGATATACTCAGTACTTATAAAACAATACTTCATCATTCCAGTGTCCAGAGTGTTACCGCTCACTTTGATTATCCAGAACAAGGGAAAAGCTGATCATTCCTGCAAGCTTCCTGAAAGCATTTTCATTGGGAAACAAAAGTACAGGAGTGAAACAGATACTAGCTGCTGCACACGTCTTCCTAGAATCAGGAATCTCATAAATTACTATTCTGAGTAAAAGGAAAAATAAATGCAGAGTTGCAGAAACACTGAATATGTTAGTTATCTTGCATAGCTTCAGCCACTGAAGCCCTTCTGAATATATCAATGCCTACAACGATGAACTGTTGGGTTTACTGGGCAGCACGAAGAATTACAATCTCCAGATACTGCTGTGATGTATAATCCCCAATAAACTCACATGTTCCATTTACTATTTCACAGATCTGGAGATTAGTCGACATTGATATGTTGCAATTGATCATCACTAACACATTCCTGTTGGCAACAGGGAGCTGCATACTGCTGAAATGGGTCACATGTATACTATGACCCCGAACACCTTGCAACATATAGGGAAGAACTGGAATTTTCAAAATATGTTACTCTCTTTTCTTCAGCCCAATAAGAAACATAAGACACTTACTAAAACTCAAACTACAGTTAAATGTATTTATTTTTCACATATTTGAAGCAGATGAAGTTACAGGATTTTTAATTAGCTTTAAATTGACTTTTTCACCAACATTAAAACAACAATAGAAAACAATGATAGGATTGCCTGATAATGAAATACAAATTATTCTTTTATGTTTACTGCAGATTTCTCATGCAATGATTCAGAAACTTGTTGTTTCTCAGTTATAGTTGAATATCATGAAAAAAACCTACATTCAGTGAAAAATATTTGAAGGAGGTACTAAAGCAATGCATCACATATATAATAGCAATTAACTAGCAAACTGTTCTCTTGTTCACTCTTGTCTAAAGCAAACAAACTGCTGTGCAACTGAAGAACTTGCATTAATGGATTTTGTTAAGCCAATTAACAAACATAGATGATACAGCATTAACTGGTAACATACATACTGATCATTGATAACAAGACACAGAAATAAAGTGAGAGAATGTATTATGCTAAATTATTACAACATTTTCAGTCTCCTACATCACATCTTCCTACCCTGCCATTACACAAGCCAGAAAACAAAACAAAACAATAAAAAATAATACATAGGCTCTGATCCCACTATGCAGATTTACCAGGAGCGACACATGGGACCCTGCACTAAAATACAGAGAGTTATGGCATTGGCTACTGATTCACCAGACAAGGCAGACAGGAGGAACACAGCTGTATTCAACATCTGCTCACACTGTACTGTGCCTTCATACAGACTTCTTTATGAAAATACCAGTCTAGAGGTATCTGGATACAAACCCAGCTGCATGGAATGTGTTCTAGGGTATGTCTGCATTGCAGCCCCTGCAGCTGGAGCAGCTTTGAACCTGCTGGCTTTGGCACTGGGGCCAAAGCAGAAGGCAGTGTAGGTTGCAAAACCTATTCAAGGGCAGGACGAAGACCCGAGCACATAAGCCATGCTAAGCACTGTACTGCTGTGTCCGGCTTGCTGCAGGTACATCTAATGCTCGGTTTAGGGCTGGTTTGAGTATGTCAGCATATTTCATTCACAACCTAGGGACTGCAGAATAAATGTGTCTCAATTAGTCTTGCAGGACATAGACTCAGGTGCTGCTATCAGACGTGGACTGGTTCAGAATCACTCCATGAAACCACTGAATATGCATCTTACCTTTCTGCACAGGTTAATACATCTCCTATATGTTGTTAAAATTTTAATATAAATATTTAATGTTAGAGCATTGTAAATATACACAGAGCTGCACTTCCGAGAACATATACAAAGGCCAGACCATTGTTTTATAAAGCTCACAGTTAAAAAATAAAAATAAAATAAAAATAAAAACTCAGTTAAGATGCGTGAAGATGGAGGAGACGTGCACCGTGGTGCAGCACGCACTGCCAGGTGTCCCCAACCACAGGGAGCCTCTTGGGAAGCAGAGGGCTGTTGGAGCAGAATTACAGAGGCAAGGAAGCAAGGCCAGAGAGAGATGAAAAAAGGGATCAGGGAAAAGCTGAAGGATGAGATAAGACAGGAGGCAGTGAGCTCCTGCTGACACTTCAGGATTACACTCTCACATAACAGAGAGGGAAGCCCAGATGAGTTATGTTCACCTTTTAACCATGTAGAAACTAGTATTTCTTATCGATTGTAGCACCTATTTGTGGGAGGCACCTGAGAAAAATACAAAGAATCATAACCCTTTCCAATCCTTCTATTTCCCCAGGTGAGAATTAAAATAAATAAAATATAGACATTGAACTAAATAGTTAAGCACTTGCCTAACATGTACCATAGCAAGAGACAGATCTTGCAAATGAAGCTTCTTAATAAAGGATGATAAAGGCTACTTTGTGATCTACTTACCATACCTGAGGAGGGAAATGGAGCCTTGGCAGCTACTTCTCTTAAACTCTCTGTCATTTCAGTCATACAGCTGTGTCTGTATGTTTTGACAGGAGAAGGCAGGCATATCTTATATACTTATTCAGGAAGAACAGTTTACGACTCTTTGACCCTCCTCATTTAAGGAGACATAATATAGAAGTTTTAACAGTGTAAAACATGTCATCTTCTGATTTCAAAGGCAAAAATACACTAACCTTCTTCATGTTCTCATGCCAGCAGGAGCACAGTGCCAAGCATCCTTTGCCCTTACAATGTGATCAATGTGATCAGATCCAAGACTACTAACACATCTAACTCAGAGATGCCAAAAAAAAAAAAAAAAAGAGGTGAAAAATGCAGGTCAAAATTAGTTGGAGTGCATTTGAAGACACAGTCCTTTTGTATAAATCAGTCAGGTCTGCAGAAATCAGCAGTATGATCTGATGTTTTACTTATCAAACAAAAATTCCTTTTCAGGCTATCGTACTTTCAAATTGAAAGCCTTTTATTCATTTCAATATAGGTATTCCAAGATCACTCCTGAATGTCTGTACTCATTTGTACCATTTGAAAAAAACGTACATTTAAAATGAAAAATGACCGCTTTGAAAAAGTACGGTATATATTCTGCTGCAATGAAAGAACACCAGCTATGGTGATATTAATTGGATATGTGCTGGGTATTAGCAGCAGCGACACAAATGATTTTTTGCAGCGCTATCCATTACATAAGCAGATTTTATTTTCAGTGCCAATGCCTTGTAAAAATGTTCTTTTTTTTTAACTTAAAAAAAAATCTCTATATGCCAAATTCTTTTAAAAAGCAAAAGCATTTTTAATTCAAACTGCTAATATTCCCAATTTCATTCTCCAAGAGTCTTCAGTTACTTTATATTTCTAAATATAGCTGATAAGAGTACGCAGAAATATGCTGTATTCTACCAGCTTTTATAAACAAGATGTTCTAATTTTAGATGACTCCATTCTGAATAAAGTCTAATTAAATACACAGATATTCTGAAATGTAGTCCACCAAAAGGACATTATTCAGCTCTCCTCACTGCCATTTAATTCCATTTCATAGCGAATTATTTAATATCTACTTTTGAATAAAAATGTTTTCTACTAAGTGGAACACTAATCTTTTATTAAAAATATCAACAACAAAAAACACACAAAAAAATCAACACAAACATTTTCAGTAACATACTGCCTTTGTGGAATTATTTTTAGATACTAAAATCAAGCCACGGATAGTTTACATACACCTGGCTCAACAGCTGACCTATTTAAGATTGATATTTCAACTGCTTCAGGGAGTGATTGGCTCAAGAACTGGTAACCAAGCCCAGAAGCAAGGTGCGAGGTGTACGTTTTTAACACTAAGAATAATTAACTACTAGAAAATCTTAGGGAGAACTGTGATAATTTTCCATTATCTGTGGTCTTTAAATCAAGACTAATTTTCTCCCCCCAAAATAAGAATGTGGTTCATGGACTGTTGTGGACAGTTGGTTAAAAGTTTCAATACCCCTGGTAGACTTATACACTCGTGAATCTGAAACCCCTCATCTCTCTGAACTTCACATTTAGCTACAAGTCTAAATTAATTAAAGCAATTTTCATCAAACGGTTTAGAGTTTTATATTTATTAGTCTAAAAGCTCTTTAAATTACCATCACAGCTTGTTTTCTTCCTGAGTATACATTTTGAGTTGTACAGTGCTGACAGTATATTCTTCATCAAAGTCTGAACAAGCAAGGTAACCACATTGATTGATATTATATTGGTTGATTCAACTCTTCAGGAGCTAAACAAAATTCCACTACTAAGGCTATGGAAATACTTTGGTACGATTGGAAAAAGAGCTAATACACCACTTGGAAGTGTTACCATCATGAATCTCACTCAGTTTGTAGGTGTTTACATCAATGAACTTTGAGAAGGTCTGTTAGCAGACAAGAAATTCTTTCTGATATTTTGTAAGCTATACAGTGGAGCTGCACAAAACCAACGACGTTGTTCTGAAACCATCAACTATTTAAAATTAAATCAGCTATAAGTCAAGTGATTAAAAGTCACTCTCATTAAAAAGTTCATTGTCTCATATACTTTAGTCTACAAGCTGTAAAAATCACCATTACAGCTTGTGGGTTCCTTTCTCCCCTCATTTTGGATTGATTGTGTAGATATTCCTAAATGGCTCTGTGCTCTGTGATTATAAAGTGGTGGGTTTTTTTGTTTGTTTGTTTGTTTTTTAATTCTTTATTTTTCTCATGGGAAAATATTTTAATTATTTTAAAACATCCACTTGATTACCTCAAGTTATCAACTCCCGTGACTACAGAAATCACAGACTGTTGACAAAATCAGGAACATAGCAAACTCTTTCTCTTTCAAAACACCAAAACTGTGGAAACTATAATATGGTCTGTTAAATTTGTACAGTCTGGGACTTAAATGGGGTTCATTCCAGGCAGAAAATCTTCAGTAAGATCCGTCACACCTCCTCCTTTGTCCTCGATATTGGAGTTTCAGAATACGTCATTTTCAGGTCAACAAACAATACGTTTATCATCTCACTCTCAATAAACATTGTTTATTTCAATTAATTGTGGTTTTATGAGATATTTTAGAAAATATATTCTGCTCTTTACTCTCCTCGGGGGAATAACCACGAACAAAAACAGCTTGACATCTCTTCTCCTTCAACTGTCTCCTTGAAACTACTTAGCTTTTACAACTTTCAGCTACGATACCATCTCTAATAATCTGATTTAATTTCCTACATGCATATTATTGTCCTCTGGGTCATATTCATATTTAAATGCAGAAAAGCTCCTGAAAGAAGAGACCCCATAGATAATGTCCACAGAAGTTTAAAACACAAATTAAAAAAGTATGTATGTATCCTTAGCAACTTAAGTCACAACTTAAAAAGCAATGTGGATTTGAAGCCCTACCTGGAGATTTTGTATTCCACTAACAAGTATCCTTTTCATCATATGTTTCATTATCTTTGAAATGGATTATGGCTATTCCTCTCAAAGCAACGGTATAAAATTCAAAGGATAAGATGCTTCTGATGAATAAAGATGGGAGCTGGAGGTGAGAAAGCGCCTCGCTGCACTGGGAGCCCATCCGGATCCTGACATCCTACAGCACTACACGTGCTCACAGCCTTCCCTGCTCGTGCTGTGCTCTTGTACCAGGCAGCGCTCTTAGCAATGCCACGTAGAGAAGCGATGGAGTAAGTCACGATCTTTCCCGTGGATTAAGGGAAATAAGCAGTGAAGAACATAATTGGCAGGGAAAAGGGATCCTAAGATGCAATCAAGGCACAAAAAGGTCAGAGAAGAAACAAAATTACACTCCAAAGGAAAAAAGAAAAAGGCAAAGGATTTATGAGATGGCAGGAGGCATGCAGATGTGGGTAATGTGGACCCACAAGAAAATGGGGACAGTTTAAATGATCTGCCTCATTATGATGAAGTCTGAGATAAACTTAGGCAAGAGAAATAATGCAGGAAGACCACATTTGCTCTTCTTTATGAGTGTAACACAAAATTAAAAGAAAGGGCAGAATCCATAGGCAATCAAAACCACTCTGAAACAAGCTTCCCTTTAGACAACTGTTAAAAACAAAGGGCATTTAGCCCCAACCCACACTGGGAAAAACAACGTGCATTAAAAAAGGAAGGGACAAAGACCATCACAGAAAATGTTACATCACAGATAAGGAACGCAGTTTCTTATGGTAAGTGCTATGTCTTTCTAAGTACTTTAAAAACAAATTTACCTATCATATTTGAAACCCTCTAACTAATTCCAGCTAGTTTACATTGCTGTTTAATTCTCACTCAGAGGATGAGCCAGCATTATTTGCCCCAGTGACACAAACTTCTGGAAATCCAGGGGAATCTGCAGAATTTGCAGAACTGAATCCCTAAAACGAGTGCGAGGCACAGATGCAATTAAAAAAAAAAAAAAAAAAATCCGAAAACATAGTAATGCACAGTGCAGTCAGACAAAATTAGAATTCCAAAACTGCAAAACAAAACCAGAACAGCTTGACAAGTAAACAATTTCAGAAGCTCCATAACAAAGTTCGCTACGTTCATGTGCCTGATGAAAGGAATCTACACTCTGAGGTTCAGATCCTGCTTGCAGCTGAATGAAGAGTGGAGACAGAAAAGTCCAGAGGGCTACACCACCCCAACATACTGATGAGAGGAAAGGGAAGGGCAACGCGGGAGCACGGTACGGCAGGTACCAGAGAGGTGCTGGAGGACTGGTGAGGAGACCTGGCACAGCCCAGAGCGCTGCAGGCAGCGGGATGCTTCTCTGAGCAGCACCAAAGCCGGCTTTGCTGCACCGTCGCCACCCTACACGGTCAGTGGGATTTCCACAAGCAGAAGCGCCATCCTGCTGTTCTGCCCTGCCCTACCCTACCCTATCTCAGCCCACAGTGAGGCTTTGCTTTACCCTTCTGTCCAGATTTTAGCTCAGGTTGGTGCCACAGTGTTGTAACAATGGTGGTTCTTCTGGTGTGTTACTGGGAGTGTACACAGGGAACTATGAAATGCAATGGAAAGCATCGGGGACAGCTCTGGCATCCTGCAGTTGGGTGGTTACGTAAAGTCGTGACCATCTGAGACAGGTGTTGCTCAACAACACAGCTGATGTGGTGTCAATAGTTCAATGTTCCACAACGTGAGGCACTTCTAAAAATCAGGGAAAATTCACTGGTGTAATTTTTTTGTACCATGTGTTTGTACGGGGCCAGGAGATGGAGCAGCCCACAAACCTGACTAAGTACTGCGGTTCTGTGCCACAAAAGTTTGTGATTCAGTTCCTTTTGAGTCCATCAGGACAAGGATTCAGTCCTTAATTCAAAGGCAGGAATAATACACAATGAAGATTAAGAACGTGTTTCCTTATTTTTTCTTGACAGCAGCATTAGCCTGGACCACTATACATGCTTTGTTTGAGTGGAGAGGCAAAATGTAATTAAAGTTTTAATTAAAATTGATTGCAGTCCACAAAACTGAAATGGATAGTGCTGTTTAACATTGTACTGGAAAACTTTTCAAGTAAATGGATGTTGTTAAATGAGCTGCGTTCTTAAAGAAAAGAAAAAAAAAAGCATTTTGTTAGGAAAAAGAGTCGTAGTGAAATCTAATGAATTTGAAAGCGTACCATAGAAACAAACTACTAGCAAGCATGTACTCTGAAAAGAGGCAGTGAATATGCATTTTACAAAGACTGAGCTTCCTCACACACTCATTTTCCTCTGAATGTGAGGATTCTGCTCCTCAGCAAATCCCGGTTAATAGATACGTGCATCTTTCTCTTCTTCGGAAAGAGGTGGTGAGATCTCCAAGCGCTCAACTTTCCGATATACAAAGGAAGAAAACACCTATCGACAGAAACGCTCACTATAAAATATCGCTAAAAATATT
The DNA here is from genome assembly GCF_009769625.2 of Cygnus olor. Lineage (NCBI taxonomy): Eukaryota > Metazoa > Chordata > Aves > Anseriformes > Anatidae > Cygnus > Cygnus olor. The sequence goes on from NC_049171.1 coordinate 12,162,815, forward strand.
TTGCCAGCGGAATCGTTGGGAAAAGTAGCTGTATCTCTTAAACGCATCTGCTCCGTTAACACCTTCAGCGCCGGAACACGGCGTTTATCCCTACATTTGCCCCTTTCGCTAACTGCCCAGGGCTCTGGCGTGCGAGTAACCACGTTTCAATCCCGGTGAAAAGGGGAGGTTTTCTAATGCCCCTGGCCTTTGGGTGCATTCTCTCCAATTACCCTGGCCGTGAAGCCAGGCGGTGCAGGTAGGTGCCCCCCGAGATGTCCGGGTCCCCGGGCGGTACCGCAGCTGCGGGCACCCCCAGGGCTCCACGACCACTGTGGGGCCAGGCTCGGGCTCCCTCTTTTTCACCCAAAAAAGCGGGGAGCCCCATCCCAGCTCTGTAAAGCCCCCAAGCAGGCTCTTCTTAGGGTGGGGAGGAAGGGGGGGGGTCTGCAGTTACATAAGATCTCATTCCCCCCCCCCCCCCGCTAATAATAATAATAATAGATCCTTGTGGTTTCTCCCCACATTGGGGGGGTGGAGGAGCCAACCTCAGGCTAGAGCAAAGGAAGAGGTGCGGGAGGAAATGGGGAAGGGGGGGACAGCCCGGTAAAGGAAAGGCTGATGGGGTTGGGGATGAGGAAGGGGGGACACCCTGCAGGTGGCGGCATGCATGGAAGGGGGGGGAATTGAGGGGGAAATAGGGGAGGGGGCTTCCAGCAGCCCCCCCCTCACCGGAGCCGGGCCAGCGGGGCTCCGCACCGCGCCCAGCACAGCACCCACGTCCCGGCTTTACGGAGAAATTAAAAAAAAAAAAAAAAAAGTCCCCATCCCCGCTCCTCGGGTGCGCGCAAAGTTGCGCCCCCCCCCCCCCCCCCCCGAAGCCCCCCGCGCATCCCGAGCAGCGGGGGCAGCGCCGCAATCGCCTCCTTCCCCCCATCCCTCCCCTTCCCCTCCCGTGCTGCTCACGCTGTGCCTCAATCTGCTCCTGCCGCTCCTTTGTTTTGCTCTCCGGAGGCGAAGCGCTCTCGCCTCGCGTCTCCCCGTCCCTCCGCCTCCTTCTCACGCCTGAGGGGGGGAGCGGAGCGGGGCCGCGCAGCGCCTCTCACCTCCTCCTCCCACCTCCGGCTTCCCCTCCTGCCCCGGCCGGCCGCGGGGCAGCCCCCGCTCGGGGACGCGCCCGTCCTGCTAGAGAACAACTCAGCTAAAATAAATAAATAAATTAATTAAATTAAATTAAAAAAAAAAATAAAAAAATGAAAGGTTCTTACGGGCACCGCAAGGATGGGGCGCGCTCCTGCCTGCCCGCCGCTTTGGGATGACCTTGCGAGGGCTGCTCTCGCCCCGCGCGGGTTTTTGGGTTTGTTTCCTACTGGAAACCCCAAACCCCAGCGACCTTTTCGCTCTTTTTCACCCCAAAAAACCCGCCCAACACTTCCACTATCACCGAGCCGCTTCCAAGCGCGAACGAGCCACGGAGAGCGCTCCCCCTCCACCCGCCCGCCGCTCCCCTCCGCCTAGCCAATGCGCGCCGCCGCGGAGCAACTTTCCCGGCGGGGACGAGCGCGGAGCCGCGAACGCGCTTCCCGCTCCCCCCCCTCCCCAGAGGGGGGGGACACTTACAGAGCGTGCGGTGAGGAAGAGGAGGAGGATGAAGGAAAAGCAAGGCGCTGGGGCCGGAGGGACGGCGGCTCAAGCTGCGCGCCCGCCGCTCAGCGCCGCAGCTCAGTGCGCGCCCCCGCGCCGCCGCCCGCCCCGCACTGCAGAGCGCCGCGCGCGCGCGCCCCCGCCGCCAGCCCCGCGCACGCGCCGCCCGCCCGCCGCGAGCATGCGCGCGGCCGCCGCCCGCCGAGGGCGTGAGGGAGGGGTGGGGAAGGGGAGGGTGAGGAGCGCGCGCGGGGCTGAGGCGTCGTGTTGGGGGGGGAAGATGGAGGCACCGGGAAACCTCTGAGGGGAGAGCGGGGTTCAGGTTGGGCTTAGGGGAGTCCCCATGTCTCGGGCACAGTGTGGGGCTTCCCTCAGGCAAGGCGGGGCAGTGTCCAGGGAGACCCCGGTCTTTGCTTATCTTCTCTTGGAGCACAGGTCCTATGAGGGAACGGGGGTTGTTTAGTCTGGGGAAGAGGAGGCTCAGGGGAGACCTTATTGCCCTCTACAACTACCTGAAAGGAAGGTGTGGTGAACTCGGGGTCGGCCTCTTCTCACAGGTGATAGGACTAGAGGGAATGGCATCAAGTTGTGCCAGGGGAGGTTTAGATTGGAAATTAGGAGACATTTCTTCTCAGAAAGAGCAGTCAGGCATTGGGACGGGTTGCCTAGGGAGGTGGTGGCATCGCTGTCCCTTGGGGTGTTCAAGGAAAGGTTGGACGTGGTCCTTAGGGACGTGGTTTGGTGGGTGACATTGGTGGTAGGGGGATGATTGGACCAGATGATCTTGGACGTCTTTTCCAACCTTAATGATTCTATGATTCACAATTGCCACAGATGTTCCCCAGCACTCCCAGTGAGCTGGGGTCAAATGCAGGCTTCTCCCGGAGCCCCCAGCGTCATCTGGAACCATCGTGTGTGTGGGGACGTAGCCTCACATCGTGGGCCATACCGCCATCCATGGGTTGGAGCTCCCCGTAACCACCAGGTGTGTGGGGGCAGCGCCTCACGCCATGAGCTACACTTTCAGCAAGAGCTCTTTCCAACAGATGTCTGAAAATAGAATTGAAGTTAGCATTAGATGTTTTAACTGGTGTAATGCTGTTCATCCCTTTGATATAAAACCCAACTGATGTTGCCCTTCAATATAAAATCGAATGGATGTTGCCCTTCAATATAAAACCCAGCTGATCTCGCCCTTCAATATAAAACCTAACTGCTGTTGTCCTTCACTACTTGTTGTCACTGCGGCAGTGGCAGTAGGTACTCTGGTAGTAGTAAAGACCACGGCACCTGATGACCGTGTATGGCATACAGCTAATTGGTAGACCCTTTCTGTGGCAAAGAAGCACATAAACGTTTACTTTTATGCATGGTGAGTTCTGTTACTGACTGTTTACCATACATAAATTAAGTAAATTTAGCATGTCCTAAGAGTAACCCTAAGGAAAGCAGACATATACAGCAAGGAGATGAAAGGAGGACAAAATAAAGGCACATACAAAATGGAGTAGCTAGAGCAAGTCAAGCCCATTTTTATTCTGCTACTTATTTCAGAAAAAAAAACACCACCATCATGAATATGCAGGACACATGATAGATGGTAAAAATGTTTAGTGTACTGGTGAAACGCCCAAAAAATCCAATTATAACACAAACTGATGTGTTAGGTACTGTACAAATACACGGGAAGATAGAGTATTTTCACTTTACAGACAATTGAATTCAAAAGTTATCCTTGTGTGATATGCAAAAATCTCTAATTTTACACCCAGATTTACTTTTTGTGCAATAAGATGATAATTTTAAGATTTTATATACATATGTATTTTAATTTCCCAGAACATTCCTGTTCCTCAATTCATATTTTGATTTTCTGCATGTGCAAAAAAAAATGCAGCCTGAAAATGCAAAAAATTTAGATTGCTTCCAGACTTAGCGTAAACAGTTGGGAGGTGATTCACTTCACCGAGTATCTCTGAAATTCCTGTTTTATTTGGTCTTGATTAATTTAAATTGTTTTGTGTCATCTTCATATTTACTACCTCATTGCTTGCTCTGCCTGCCAGATCATTAATAATCATCTTTAGCATAATGAAAGATAGAGTGCTGTGGCATCTGCTTGACAAGCTTTAACCAGTTTGTTCCTTCCTATTTTCAGTCTCTTATTCTGTTTTTTTAAGTTTGTCTCTTGGCATCACAGTGCAATACTAGTTGTGTGACCTATTTTGATTGTGTCCATATTGCAGTTACTGCATGACTTCACCACATCATGGTAACTCTTCTAGAGACAGCAGTGTAGCTACGTGAGTACAGAGCTCTGCGTTGGCAGCCAGTCTGGGTAATACCTCGGTGTCTTGGGTGGTTTTGCTGCTGTTTCATTCTTTCATAGCTACCGAGGTGGCGATATCTCCGTCAGCTAGTTGAAAGCTAGCTTAGGGTTGTCTGCAGAGTGACTGTCACTTACAGATGACACGCCTGTCAATATCCTTGAGGGGCATGCTTTTCAAGAAGGTGCTGAGCATTTGCTTGCTGCAAAAAAATAGAAGTATAGATTGAATTTTAAAACATTTGGGATAATGCACATTTAAATAGGACTTTTCATGTGGCTTTTTTTTTTCTTTTTTCATTAAGTCCAGTGGCAGAGTTCCCATATACAATACAAACATGTAGTTTAAGCAGAAGATATTCCATAATGTGTTTTCATGTATGACTTTCCTTGTTTACATTTGGATAATTCTGTATAAAAACAGGTTACCTTGATCATAGTTTTGTAGTTTCAACTGCATTTGGAAACATGATACTCATTTAAAATAAATATATAAATAGAGAAACTGTAAGCTATTAATCATTCTAGAAAAATTTGACTTATTTTTTTATGCATTGCATCAGAGTAACAATGCCATACAAACGCCTATTTGAAAAGTAAATATAACTGAAAACTCTCTGTATTACTGCTCAATCTAAAATGCCCATGAAAAAAGCTTCATTTTGCCATAAGTCAACAATTTAATAAATGTTGCCTAATAAATGATGCATAGAGTTATCACTAAAAAGGAAATCATGGTATTATCATCAGTTGAGCTATTATGACATGTTTTAGACTGTGCTGTCTTATACCTTATACAATTACTGAAGGCTTTTGTTAGCTGGGTGTGGAATTTTATCAGTTCAGATCATTGGCATTTTCAGCCACTTCACATCCATTTTCAATCTATGTAAATGATGATACTGTATTTTAGTCTCTGGAGAAATAGATTCTCCATGCTTGTTTATCATATAGATAATTGTAGGATTTTTCATTTTCTTGCTGTTCGGTTCTTCGGGTATTGCAAATGGAGCTAATTGTTGCCAGTTAGCAACTTTAAATGTTTTTTGATGCTAAATAACAGATTGCTTATAATGGAGCCACAGGAATTTAAACAAAGTCAGGATCTGACCCAAAATTTTCTATTTAATTTGTATCAGAGTTTATTTTAGCATAAGAATGAACAGTGTAAACATAAGAATTCTTAGCATGGAAATGAATAGCACATAAGTCTAGGTATATGCTCCTTTTACAGTCTCCGATGGCTTACACAGGTTTGCTTTACGCTTTGGACACTGAATCCTAAACGTTCTGCTTATGCCTTTGAAAGAAGCCAAGGGATGCTCTAAGCTTCTGCTTAAGAAGAGAGATAGACCAAGGGAGATAGGCATCTCCAGAGGGAAATTCAAAATCTAATGAAATCGAGGATCTTCCTCTCATTTTTTCTCTCCCTTCTTTGCTTCAGAGTAGAGATTTCACTATTAAAAGACACAGTAGTCTCTGAGAGGAGTCACTATATCAGCAGGTGGCTTACCGGTAATGAGATATTTCTTTTTCTTTTTTCTTTTTTCTTTTTTTTTCTTTTTTCTTTTTTCTTTTTTCTTTTTTCTTTTTTCTTTTTTCTTTTTTTTTCTTTTTTTCTTTTTTTGTTTCTTTTTTCTTTTTTTGTTTTTTCCTTTTTCTTTTTTCTTTTTTTTCTATTTTTCGTTTCTTTTTTCTTTTTTCTTTTTCTTTCCTTCTTTCTTTCTTTCTTTCTTTTTCTTCCTTTCTTTCTTCCTTTCTTCCTTTCTTCCTTTCTTTCCTTCTTTCTTTCCTTCTTTCTTTCTTTCTTTCTTTCTTTCTTTCTTTCTTTCTTTCTTTCTTTCTTTCTTTCTCCTTTCTTTCTCTTTTTTCATTACTTCCTAATTTACAGACACCACTTTAATTGCAGAATACCATTTCAGTGCGTGTATTTTCTCTCTTCCTTTATGCAGAATACTTGCTGATGATTATATACTTGCTAATGATTCTGTACATTCTATGATTCTATGGTTAATGACATCTACGCACATGCTTTGTACAAGAATCAACAGCAGAATAAATGTAATGAGAAAGAATTTGAGCGTGTATCTAGATCTGTAACTATATACTTCATGTTCTGCCAGGCCATTTGAAGGAGATATTTTCTTTCTTCCTTCTGTGCCCCCTTCGTGCAGTTTCTGCATGCTGGAATTTACTTGTCTGTTACATAGGGAGCTGAAAGCAGCAATGCGGCTGCAAGGATTGGCAGAAGGGAGCTGCTTCAAGGCTTTATGATTAAATGGAGCTGCTGCAACACACTGCAGTTGGAAAAGGGTGAGATCCTTGATACTCAACAGAAAACAATGAGTGTGACTGAGATTATCTGTTTCAAAATGACTGTAGATTGTCTTGCTTCTTTACTGTGCTATATATAATTATATGAAAATTACATTTTATGTGTATCTTTCACATTCATCTGTCTTACTAATTTTTTTAAGTGATGCCCCTAAGAATATAGATGAAGCAAGATATACTTTACTAATATTACATTTTCTTTTCTATGAAATGTAAAAAGTTTATGTATTCAGGTCACTTTTTTATGTGCCAAACCAAATAATTTATAACTCATTGTTTTTATTAATGACATTATTTGTTAATCCTCATTTTCTCAGGCTCATGAAATGAAATGCAAAGAAAATGCTATTTATGTAACATCATCTCGGATGTTACATAATACACTCACAACTGAGAAGTGCATGCAATGCCTAACTTTAGATACCTAAATCTGATAGCTAAGTTAGTTTTCTGTTTCCTTGCATTGCCTCTGGTGTCAATGGAAATAAAAAGAAGCGTTGAAAGAGTGATTCAGACCAGAAACCTGGCAACTGAGAATCAAGAAAAAATACATTTAAATTTAGGCACTTAGTAAACTGTCTAAAGCTAAATGGCATGAGCCCAGACTTTACACCAGTAAGCTGTGTTCCCTACAGAAGCTGTTCCGGTTGCTCTTCTTAAGTGAGCATTTGCTCAAGTGGAAATAAAAAGTTGACATTCTGGACCTGAGAAGTGTAAGCTTCAAGTAAAAAATGGTTGTTTAGAAGCTTAGGAATGGCAAAACTTACAAGCATTTCATTTTCTATAAATGTCCTAAACATAGCATCATGCTTTCTCCTGCCATTTAGCTCAAGGCAGAACTCTTACATATACAAAACAATTCCTATGAAGTCAAAATGGTCATGCAGTCTTGAGATGTTCCAAGAGGGTATTGCTTGTTTATTTGATCCATAAGTGATTGTCCTTAGCTAAAATACTATAATTGTGGCATGTAAAAATAAATAAATAAATAAATAAAAATAAAAATACAAAGTAAAATTGAAGCACAGCTGTGGAATTACTGCAAATAATAAAGGGAAAGTCAGAAATGTTAGAGAGATTAGCAGATTTCTTAATAATGAAATACCTAATTTTTCCAATGCACACCAAAACAAACAAGATGCTACCTAGCCTTTTGGGCAGGGTAGTGGGGATGGAACCACTTTGGCTGCATTTTTGTCATCATCTTTATTATTACTGTTTGTCATACAGTTATGCATTAGTAATACACTTGTAGCCCGTAACATGAATATGCTTTCTACTTAAAACTGACAGGAGGGTAGATGGAGAGAACATCAGGACTCTTTACTGGCTTAAGGAGAAAATGTAACTTCATGGACTTTCTGTAATTAAAAAGTAAAAATAAAGAAGTTGTCTTATTGTAATTAAACTACATTGCGAGACACAATGAGTTCTCATAGTACAATTTATTTCAGATCTAATACATTTTAATATAATTTGATTTGAGAATCAGCACTTTTGAACCAAACTTGGAAAAGCAGGATGTACTGCTAAGAGTGGAGATGCCTCTCAGAAGGTAGGCTACAGGAAGTAATGTGTGCAAAACCAACAGAGAGGTGCTCATCAGAGCCAAAAGAAGTTAGCCAACACATTGAAAAAAATATTTCACCATTTCATTTGCAGTTAAACCTTTCCATCTGTAATACTAGGTAATCTTTTTCTGTATGTGTTAACCCATTAAATAATTGCCTTTCTAATTGCCAACATTTGTATTTGTCAAAATCATGCTGTTGCTTCTCTCTCCAAAATACAACACCCAGTGCACTCAGCTGGAAAGTGTAGTGCCACACTGAAGACAAACTGTGCTATATCAGCATATAAAACAAAAGTAACTATTAAAGTACAGATTTGTAAATATTTATTAAAATATATAATATAAAGATAGGCATGACATTTAAAATGACTAGTACTGAACTAACTCTAAGGCTTGTCTGTGATAAATGTGTAAAACACTTTTTAAGCTTGTAAACAAGTATTCCGTAACATAACACATCATGACACACACTTGCTGCTGACCTCAGGGAGCACCTGAGCATGTGCTGATAGATTATTATATTTGATGAGGGAGTATGAAGAGGGAGGGACAAAGAAGGGTGGTTTTCTCGGAGCCTGCTTCCTAAGACTCCTAAAAACTCAAAATCCTTTACCTGTGAGAACCATCATAAATGGTTTGGCCCTGCATCAGATGTTATTATCAAGTGTTTCTGCTTCCCTGAACCTCCCTGAGTAACTTCCATTCCCTTTTGAAGCCTCATAGTTAGCCATTATTTTTATATTTCAATCCTTTTTTTTTTTTTCTCCTTGCCAGATCCCCAGAGATCCCACATCTCTGATTACCACCTCATTTCTGGAGTCTGCCATGTCCTCTGCTCCATTGAGTAACCAGTTACCAGGGACACAAGCCCTCTCCCAGCTGCTTGCTCTCAAAGGAGGTTTGTACCAAAAATTAAGTGTATATTTTTTATATAGAGGAGGAGTGTGTGTGTGTATATATATATGTGTATGTGTGTAAAGGAGGATTATTATATATATAAAAATGGACGATTACTAAGTATGTATTATATTTTAAAATTAAAATGTGGCTTGTTATATAAGAGAATTTAAATATTTGTACTTGCTCCTGTGATTTGCTTAGTACTGATAGAAAAGTAAACCAAGCAAAAGGGGGAAGAGTATAGTATGGCTGTCAGAAACAAATGATGCTGTAGCAGTATAGACTTGAAACAAGAACACCTGAAACGAATGCAGCAAATAACTTAGCAAAATTGTTGTCAGAAGCATTATCAACATTTCTGGATATGTTTATTACACTGTGGTTGCCTGAGTATCTATGTATCTGGAGATTAATGGAAAATGTTTATTCATTTACACGCATTTTTGTGCTTATCAAAATTGGGTTTACTATAGCAATAATGAATGTTTGTTATGTGAACAGAATCTCATTTCATTTTTAACACAGATTTTTAATTCTTAACAATTTGAGTATTTCATGTTATACAGTAGTGTATACTGTATACAATTCATCTTCCAATTTTCAGATTCTTTACTGATCATGATTTTTGTAGCCATAAATACATGATATGTATATATATTACATGATATCTAAATTACTGGACGGCATACTTCAAGTCATTCCCAGCTGCTGTTTTTTTCAATAATGCGGCTGTCAGTTTATATAATTTGGGAGGTGAACCAAAAATCATGGACTAAGTTGAAATTTAAAAACCAACTCACTGTGAAAAACAAAACAAAACAAACAAAAAAAAGCAACCATGCCTCTAGCTCATTATTGTATCCCTGCAGGCTGCTGCTAACTGGATGGTGTACTGAAATATAACACCAAAGAAATGATAGCAGTACTGAGTTGGATGAGGTTTAATAAACCCAGAAACTAATAGAGCCCTTAGACTAGATATTTTAACTAACCATTACTTATAGTACATTTTCATCAGATTTAACAAGGTCTAAGGAAATTTCAATTGTATTTAACTCCATGTAATGTTATGTGACCGAACAGTCCTGAGGTTTGGATCAGTAATTTGTCTCTCTGGATCAGAAGTGTTAGACAAGTAGCTAAAAATGTCTCTGTAATACACCTCTCCATTGACTTAGATAACAACTTTTGAAAGAATTTTACAGGCAAAGTGGTTTGCTCTGAAGACTGTTGTAAGCCAAAAGAGCAGATATATTCCCAGTTTAAAAACTATGAGTATAAATAATTTTCTAATAACTGAACTGGAACTGTGCAAGTCTATGAAAATGGCAAACCTATTCAGACCTGTTCCCTATATTGCACTGTACTTTGGCATTTATCATTAGACAAAGTTTCATTACACCCTGTGCTCATACACTAGGATGAAGCGGTAAGATAGATCCCCTCTTCATATTTCTTCAATACCTTAACTATGAACTTTCCAGAAGCTGATTGCAGCATATGATTCCTGTGCTCTTAGCCAGTTGCCTTCCTAAGTGACAAGCCTGAGGAGGGAGACAGCTCCTCATTCCTTTTCTTCTGAAGAGCTGCCCAGGGACTAAAAGCAATGTGTGTTCCACTCTCTCTTTTCTGAATAGTGCAACTCTACTGTCATGTTCAATCTAGCAACTGAAGGGCAGCCTAGATGCCTCAGCCTAAAGGTTTCTTGCAAACACTAGTCTCAGTGAAGATATTTCCCTCCTCTAATCCTGCTGAGTTTGCCCAGTGGAAAAGTGACAGCTTAACAAGGGGTTAAAGATAAAATAATAGTGTTGGTCATAAGATGTGTCCATGCTTCATAACGCTTTGCCAGATAGAGATACTTAATTCTGAATGAGTTCACTTAGATTCCAGCAATATTCCAATCATGCTAATGCTTTCCAAAGCACAGATTGCCCCGGTGCAACGGCTTTCTATATGCAAAAATTGTTTAGAGTTCATGGCATTGCATTCTGCAGTGAAGTTCATTGCACAATCTTTTCTCACTTTAATTTCTCTCCATCCGTTTCTGAAGCCATATTGTATTACCTTCTCAAGTCACTGACATCTCAGTGCAAATGTGGGCTAACATTCCCTTGACCAAATTCAGACATTGGAATAGCAAGTGGTGTCCCTCAGGGGTCTGTCTTGAGACCAGTGCTTTTCAATATCTTCATCAATGACATAGACAATGGGACTGAGCGCACCCTCAGCAAGTTTGCAGATGACACCAAGCTGAGTGGTGCAGTTGATACCAAAGAAGGAACAAATGGTATCATTCGAAGGGACCTGGACAGGCTGGAGAAGTTGGCCCATGTGAACTACATGAGGTTGAACGAGTCCAAGTGCAAGGTGTTGTACCTGGGCTTGGGGCAATCCCAGACATGAGGACGGACTAAGAGAAGAACTCATTGAGAGCAGCCCTGCAGAGGACTTGGGGATTCTGGTGGACAAAAAGCTTGACACAAGCCAGCAGTGCGTGCTTGCCGCCCAGAAGGCCAACTGCATCCTGGGCTGCATCAACAGAGGACTGGCCAGCAGGTGGAGGGAGGTGATTGTCCCCCTCTGCTCTGCCCTTGTGAGGCCCCACTTGGAGCACTGTGTCCAGGTCTGGGGCCCCTAGCACAAGAAAGATGTGGGGCTGTTAGAGTGAGTCCAGAGAAGGGCCATGAGAATGATCAGAGGGCTGGAGCACCTCTCCTATGAAGAAAGACTGAGAGACCTGGGGATGTTCAGCCTGGAGAAGAGAAGGCTCTGGGGATACCACATTGTGGCCTTTCAATACTTAAGGGGGTCTTATAAAAAGGATGGAAAGGGGCACTTTACTCACGTAGATAACGATAGGAAAAGAGGGAATGGTCTTAAACTAAAAGAGGATAGATTTAGACTAGACATTATGAGGAAATTCTTCACTGAGGTAGTGAGGCACTGGAACAGGTTGCCAAGAGAAGCTGTAGATGCTCCATCCCTGGAGGTGTTCAAGGCCAGGCTGGATGGGACTTTGGCAAATCTGATCTAGTGGGTGGCATCCCTGCCTATGGCAGGGGGGTTGGAATTAGATGATCTTTAAGATCCCTTCCAACTCAAGCCATTCTATGATTCTATAATTCTATAATTCTATGGTTTGAGTTAGCCACACTGTGCTGCCAGTATAGTCAGTTGGACGAAATAGGCACTTTTATGGTTTATCTCATCCTAAACATCTAAAATACTTGAGATTTAATGTCAGCCCAGAAGTGCCTATTTTTTCCACTGTCTGTAAAAGGAACTTTGAGTGGTTAGCTCAAATGCAGATGTCCTAAATTAGGTTACATGAAAAGCACCCTGTAGTTTTGAGACTGATAAGAAATATCTCTAATTGTATAAATGGCAGTCCTGGTGCTCAAATCTGTGGGATCTACACCACTGACCCAGCTGCTTCACTGCTGAATTTTCATTGATTTAGATTATATTTCCTCTTCTGCAGACATAATGTATTTTTCTAAAACAGAGGATCCAGTCTATGAAACATCATTTGAGTCTAATAATCCGTTAATCAGTACTCTGTTTTCAATCTTATCTTTTAGATAAGTTTGGTAAAAAATGGGTAATAGGTCAATTGTAGTTTTATGTCTTGGACCTAAAACATGTTGATTTTTCAGCAGTTTAGTGGACATAATTGTACCTAAATAAACTTTATTATAAAGAAATCATCGTCAGTGCAAGACATTTTGCACTCTGTGCAGCTGGCTGTGATACCACCACATGGCAACACGTCTTGTTTGTCTTAGAGACTTAGGTGAGTAACCATCTGGCTGAGAGTCTCCCACCCTGGACATTTAACTTTTAAATGAGAGTTGTAGGTGATAATTAGCTACATACTGAAAAGGCCCACAGTTCAGAGCTCATTTATTTATTACCAGGGAGATCCCTTTTAGGCATCATATGCTAAGAGAGCTGGGGTTTAAGTTTTAAAGTCTTATTGTGTTCTAGATTCCTCATCTTTGCAAAACAGACAGTAATTCCTGATCATTTTCTCATTTCAAACTCTGTGATAATCTAATAAGTGTTTAATTTAATTTTGAATAATAGCATAAGTCTAGAGAAAAGTATGTTGTGGTCTATCAGAGTTGTTTAGATGTGGGTGGGTATGTGGAAAATTTGTAGGTGTAGGCAACTCCACACACAGAGACAAATATACACAATGTTAAATCTGCAGTCTTTACTGCTCAATCTCATGTATTACTCCTCCTGTTTATGGATTTTTCTAAATGATTTGTTGTCTTCTTTGAAAAATTTGGTTTATAAATTTTTTAGTCTATTACTTACTGGACATTTAGTTGTTTTTCAGGGTGCTGGGTATGACTTTTTTAAGCCTTTCTGTAGGATGGTCCCTTTTAACAATTTGTTGATGTTTAGCAAGTTATCTGATGTTTAACAGGACATCTGATTTGTAGACATTTTATCAGTTTTCTTTCCTCATCTTGAGTCTATTTTAATATGCTATACAGAGTTTAAAATACACAAAAAATGTAGGGGGTTTATAAAGCTTATTTTTTCTGTATATGTGTTTTTGTACACATAATAATGTATTCTATATAAAATCATATTCCAGTTATGATCTACAATAATGTATCATGTATCTATATCATATATCTCTATATATGTATATATCTATATATATGTATATAACTGGTATATCTTTTATGTGAGAATGATGTTGATCAGTTTACAAGATACTTTATAAAAAAGAAAGGCTTTTGTGTTCTCTCCCAGGTAAGATGTTGACTGTTGGCCATGTTTAATTTTGACCAAGCAGCAGATGGAAGCCATCTAACTTTACTGCTGTGCAGCATGAAACTCAAGAAAAATCTTCATGTTCTTAAAGATTTTTTTTCCCCCCTAAGGCTTTTGTTGAACACAAATGTCTGATGCATATTCTTGAAAAAAGAACATTAAATTCTTCCTGGATTTATGAATGCAGTAGTCCTTGTTCAATTTCTTTTTCCTCCCCCATAATTTCTTTTTTTTTTTTTTTTTTTTTCTGACTGTGAAAAACATTTAAAAGGGAGATTTTGATCAAAATGATTAACTGATCTTTATTCATACCAGTATTACTGAAATTCCATTTCTCTTTCAAACTAGCAACACCTGAATATATGAAAATAGATTATAAAGAATAATAACTGAATTTAAAAGCAAAATGCTTATTAAATCAACATAGTCTTGCAGTTGTTTTAGGAAGCAGTCAGTACGGAAACCATTTACCAGTTGCTAGGATGTCTCATTTATAGTGTTGACCTTCAGCTATATCAAATCACTACATGCTGTGAAATAGTGGAGAGGAACAGCCTACCTACCTGTACGCTATGCCTGATTCCTGGGGCTTGCTGAAGACACATTCAATGTGCTTTGCTCTTGTGCAATGCTCTTGAAATTCTCAGCAGTGTCAGGAAAGCTTGAGATCACAGGAAAATATGCTCCCATCCAGCTCAATCAACAGGATGGGCAGAACTGAGTGCTGATGAATGGAAGTTTTATCTCTGTGCTTGTCTACTTTTTATTTCTCCTTTCTTTAGGGATTTTTCTGTGTCTGCGGAGAGGAAGATTTTTGTAAATAAATATAAGCATATAAGTTAACACTGTAGCTACGCTGTGGCTTCATGGTATATGTCAGAAACCATCTTATACATGAAACTATATGAACAAAAGGATGTTATTTTTTTCAAGAGAGAAAAAGCCAGTGTTTTTAATTATAATCTATTGTCTGATTGTTGAAGCTTTAAAAAAATAAAAAGGAAGAATACTATATTGTTTTTTATGCCAAAGAATTGTTACCTAGCAGTGGCATTCTACTCTGTTACCTTCCTCAAAATAAAAATTTTTAAAAAATGCTTTTTCTCTATTTTTACTTATTTATTACTCATTTTAAACAGGTATAAGCTTGCTCATATTAATGTGGGCATAATATTTTTCATCGTGATTTCCATGTTTAATCATATCATATTTTTCATTTTTCCTATTCTTTGTAGTCTTACATGCTAACAAATTAAAGGATGCATCAGCATTTAAAGTACTTTATACTTAGTTTTTCTCTTATATTTAGTCTCATTTAAACTAAGATAACTTTAAAAGTTATGAATAGGAAATTGTCATCCATTCTCTTTAAAATAGTTGGGATAAAAAATTTAGGTTCACCTTACAAGTACAGCATAGGATGTCTAAGTGTTGTTACTGATTATTCCAAATTCAGCAGGTAATTGTGAGCTGTGCTTCCCCAGGGAAAAATATTTACAGTTTGATTATCAGCATTGTACAGCATTTTGTCATTATAAGCTACAGTTTCCTCAAATACTAGCAAGTATTCTTGCTTTTGTAATTCTGTTGAGTTTCAGCCTTGTCAACGTTATTTACATCATTCATTTTTCAGTCATCGTTTTATATATAGAAGTTGATTTATTCACAATAGTCATAATCAACTCCTAATGATTCCATATTAAGTGCATGAAAAAACAGTTTTAAAAATGCCCAATTATACAAACTACATTGTAAAAATTGTGGCTTCTGTCCATTAAATCAGCACATTTCCAGATGTGTTGATGTACTAGATGTACCTTATCTGGATGTCCTACTCATGCCTGTTTGTTAGATGTTTTTCAACCTTGAGGAAAAAAAAAAAAAAAAAAAAAAGCATAATTTTAGTTTCCAAAGTAGAAGGCTCATACGGATGTGATCCATACATTATAAAATTTTCACTTTTGTATGATGATAGGAATTATATTTTGGGATGACAGTTGAAACTTAGGAGAACAATTTTTTCTGTAGTTCAGAAGCTTAATCTTTTCCAATTTTTTGTAAACCAGGAATCAGCTTCTATCCACAATATTGATATTTACTGCCACAACATCTGGAGACTTTACAAGACTAACAAGGAACACATAAGTTGTCCGTGTGCTCTGTGACACACTTCTGCTACCTCTCATTAGTTTTGTGTGCCTACCAAAAGTCAACGCTTGCGAACCACATTTTGATGTCTGAACAAAAACATGTGTTTTAAGCCCACAAATTGTGTTTTAGTGCCCACAAATAATACTTTTTATTAGATTAGGATCACATGGAGGATAGTAATAAAAATACAAAAAAATAATGTATATATGGGTTACAGTGTGCTGATTCCCCTACAATGTAAACAATGCACCTGATTTCTCGATGTTTAAGTCTTGCTTCATGATTGGCAGATATGTCTTAATCACACTAAATTAAATAATTCAGAAAATATTTATCATGGCTGGTATATAAGAACTAAGGAGCATGTGTCTGGAGGAGACCTTTAGAGTTATAGACTGCCTAAATGAATAACTGTGAGTAGGTCTTTGACTAAGAAATATGTTAAGTCATCAGTTGTGATCCCTTTAGAGGAAATGTTTCTGACGTCCAAATCTGATGTTTTTATTATGAAGAACTTATGGAATATGAATGCATAATGAAAGCACCCTCTGAAACATTGTTAAGTAATTCTCACATAGTCAAAACCTTCTGTGATTAGAACAAAATATACTCCTATGCTATTCTGTTTACTTAAGGATCAACATACCTTCTTTTTTATCACTGGAAAGATGTACTTTTTGGAAGTAATTCAGACAGGAATAATCAAGAAAAAGAGGAACAACTCATTCAAAAATCTTTAATTTAAAGAGGGATGTGTATTCAACCTGCATATTGATTGGGCACTGAGTTTGGAAGGCCAGTCGCTTATGATTTCATGAATATTTGGGTTTGAACACTTCTCATTAGTGGCACATTTCAAAGTAAACGTAAATGTATTCTTCTTGTAAATTTTGTGAGCATACAACATATTTTTAAATAACAATCTGAAATACAAATCTAATTAAAAAAAAAGTAAAAATGTCTATACTGGCTTATATATCTGGTCTGTGTATAGATGGCACAGTGTCTTGTCTCCAACAGCTGATGGTTAGGGAAAGTGTACAAGAAATAATGCAAATATTAAATGACCCTTCACTTAGTAACCTCTAGCTTCTGACAATCAACATTTTGCTATTTTATGAATCTTAGTTTGCAGCCAAGGCATTCTGGATGGATATATCTTTCCTTAAGAATTAGTGTTGGAAACACTTATACTTTTGATCCTTATCACTACATGTTACCAGGAGTTCCACGTTTTAATTACACAAGAAAAGTGTTAAGTTTTGTTTGTGCCATGCTTCTAAAATACTAATTTCAGTGACATGTCTCAGTGCTCATCCTGCAAGGAATTTCTCATAGTTTATCTGACATGTCAAAAAAAAAAAAAAAAAGTCTGGAAAAAGGAATGCGTAGCAAGGTGACAAAGTTCACTGATGATATTGACTTGTTTAGGGCAGTAAAAATGAGAACCACATGTGAAGAACTATAGAAGGGCCTTGTGAGATTGAGCAATAACCTGGCACTTAAAATTCAATTTGGAGAAATGTAAACTGCTGAAGAGGGGGAAAAAATAGTCCTAGCTTCACATTTAAAATTATGGGCTTTGAAATGACCATTATTGCACAGAAGCCAGCACTTCAATTTATGATAGATGGTTCAATGAAAATGTCAGTGTTCAGCAGCAGCCAAAAAAAAAAAAAAAAAAAAAAGCACACACAAAAAAAATAAAGCATAACAAAAAACACACCAAGCTGAATGTTAAAAATTGTTAGGAAAGGACTGAAAACCAAACCAGAGAATAAGAGAATACTAGTATGCCACTGCATAAATATGTGAAGCACCTGTAACTTGACCACGATATACACATCTGATCCCCATCTTATATACATGGTTATAGTAGAACTGAAAAAGGCTTGGAGAAGGCGCCAAGGATAATCAAAGGTACTTAAATTGCTTCTGTACTAAGATCAACCAAATAAGACTCTTCTTCAATCTGGAAAATAGATCCCTGAGCTGGATATGATAGAGTTCTTAAAAAGACATTAATAAATAGCATGGAGGGAGTGGGGGTGGGGTGGGGTGTGGAGACTGAGTATTTGCTGTCTTTCGACACGAGAAAGGGATGTTTCCAAATAAACAAAAAAGGGATTGCTCTAAAAATCATTAAGGTTAAGTTGTGAAATTCTTTGTTCCTGATTTTCGTGGGTGCTAAAAGTTTATGTGGATTTAAAGGGAGACTGGAGAAAAATCTATTGAATATAGAAAAGAAATCCATGGAAATCCTGAATACTTAGACGGGGACCAAACTAGAAATGGTTGCAGACTGTTCTTAGCAGATGCACATGTTTTAGCCTGTTCTTATTGTCTTCACGGATTGTCTGAGCTCTTGTTTGTTATCAGATAGGGTGCTAGGCTGGACTGACCTGAGTATAGCTCAGTATAACACTTCTAAATTTCAGTGAATCATTTCTTTTTACCTGCATTATACTTTTTAAAACTGATGACTTTATAGACTTCTATCTTGTTTCCCTTTAATCATCTTCCTTCTTCAATTATAAATCCTATTATATTTATTTATTTTTCTTATCTGGATGTTGTTTAGCATTGTTGGTCATCACTATTGCTTTTTCTACATTCAGCACTCTTATGGTACCATTTTAGTTTAGTTTAGTTTAGTTTAGTTTAGTTTAGTTTTCAGATAGGATGACTACTACTAAAGATTTGGACATATGTTATAAAAACTTATGGCAATGTTTTCCTTTTTCTTTTTTTTCCTTTTTCTGACTGATGGATAGTGTTGAATTAATGCTTTCAGAGATTGTCTTCCAGTTCCCCCAGATCTTTTTTTTTTTTTTCTTGAGTATTAACAGCTAGTAAATGTATCCTAAATATATATACAGTTAGTTTTCTTTTTCTTCTTCTACATATTAGTTCTCATTTATCAATAATAAAACCTATCTAGAGTTTTATCATGTAGTCACTTAGTATTGCAGGATGATGCTGTCATTCTTCACAATCAGCTCTAACTGACTACCTCTAATAACTGTGATCTGCTTTACATACTTTTTCAGATCATTTATGAATATGTTGAACATCATAGTTCCCAGCACAGATTGTTCAGAAATGAAGAGAAAACAACTAAAGGCCCTGTCAAGCTCATCAGTTTGGTTTCATATGAGGTTTGATGGCCTTGGGTAGAGACTAAATGCACAATACTCAAAGGTGCACTTCAGTTTTTGATTTTTCACTTCAAAAGGTACCTTAATCTTGCACACTTAATTGTCATCTGTTCTTGCTGATGAAAAAAGCAATAAAATCTCAAAAATCTTAAGAAGGTAGATAGGAAGTGGCTGAGCAGACCTCAGAAATTTTTAAATTCCCCCAATGACAGAAGTTCATTATTTTTCTGCCTCCTAAACACCCCGAAATTATCAAACCATGATACATCATGCACTTGGACAAGTACCTTTATGTGAGAATTCAGGAACCAAGCTGAGTAGTCTGTACTGCTTTTATTGCCTTAAGACACTTAAGACACTATTTTAGTTGTCTTTTTCTTTTGCTTATGTGGGAGCTGAGGTGCAAACAATATAGGGAAAACTATCCTACAAAACTTTTCAGTTGTCCCAAGGATATTTTGCATGCCGATTATGTGCTTTTGCAGAATGTTATGGGTGTACAGCTCACACTCAGCGTGTACACTGTTGTCTTCCCAACAAAACCTGCACTTTCTGCAAATTTCTGTGATACTTTATCACCTCCAAAGTGGCTCCACTTGTCTTAGACACTGTCTGAGCAGTTGCTCCCTTCAACTTGTACAGTATACTCACTGGGTAATGGCAGAAGGGGGTGCTGTGTTTGTGGTTAACCAGGCTCATTTCCAAGGACATAGAAATCTACTGATAAGTAGCTGTGACTAACTTGTAGCTTTACAGTGTGGCTCTGAAACATAACTTCTTAACTGTAAACAGAGTTCAAGAGGAAAGCAGAAGTGTAGATATTGTGTATCTTCACCATGTGCTTTGTTGAAGAGTTGTTTGTTTGTAAGTAATGTTATTCTTAGCTACCCTTTTATCAGAAATAGATACTACTATAAGACTAAATGAATCACTGTGTGTTACTCATGCATCACATGTAATTTAGTTAGTCTGTACATGATAAGCATAAAGACTGAAAAGACAGCAACAATGAAAAAAGGAAGATGGTTTACTTAAAAGGAAAAAAAAATGTGCTATGACTAGCTTTTTGAATCAAGCAGCTGAGAGGCACTGGGGAATCTCCATCCTTAGAGGTTTTCAGAGCTTGACTGGAAAAGCCCTGAGCAGCTTGATCAAAGATTGAAGTTAGATGCAACTTGAAGCTTGGCTCCGCTCTGAGCAGATTGATCCAGATGATTTCCAGAAGCCCCTTCCAACCTAATTTTTTCTACGGTTCTGTGAAGACGACCATACGTTGTGTACTGTATCTTGAACAAAAGTCAGGCAGGCTTAGGGATCATATGGGCTGAGTTAATTGCCTTGCTAGCGTGAAAGGAAGGGTTCAGCATTCTGAGTGCCTTTGGATGTGTATGACCTGAATTCAGCAACATTGCAGACTTATAACAAAGAGTTTTGAACTGTCTGGCAGGCATAACTATTTTCTTTGTTTCCCTTTTTGAATAAGATGGATAGTGGCGGGTAAAATTGGATGAAGATCCTTTGTATCTCTGTGTCTAGTGCTCTGTATACAAAATATCTTTTTTAGCTGCTTCTGTTTCGGAATCAAGCTGCAAACAAGGTACTTCAGCTGGAAAATGAGAATGTCTTTGGGAATGTAGAGGGAGTTAATATAATAGAGAATGATATGATTACAGCAGCAGAGCGGTATGATCAAACAGTGCATCAGGTGATAGGAATGTGTCCAATATATCAAGTCCAATGAACAACAGTTTTTATTCAAAGTGATAGCTGTCAAATGTGTAGGATATGAGGCAGTCAAGCAGTGACTTCATTGCAGTGGACAAAAGAAACAGGTCGCACAGGGGGATGATTCACCCTACAGTTACATAGGGATGCCTTAAGCTCTTAAATGCATCTTAGCATGTCCTTCTCATATTCCCCAAGATGTAACAAAGTTCCATTTGAAAACAACAGATGAGTCTATTATCAGTGGAAAGCAGAGCACCAAACCATCTTCAAAGAATTCAAGTCATTGCTGTGGAGCTTTGCTAGACCAGTGCAGGGGGAAGACAATGTGTGTAACTCTTTTCAAAGGGTTGAAGAGTAACCCCCTTGCTTTAAAACAGTATTTTTCTTTTAATTTATTTCTTTATGAGGCTGGAAGGGAAAAAAATTCCTTTTGGAGCAGCTTCATTTTTTTTAAGATGGCTACATTGTGTTGGTCACAAAAGAGTTGTCACCATTTAGAACAGTAGAAACAAAGAGGAAAATCAAATTTGAGTACTAATGCAATATAAAAATAATAATGTCTCAAGAAATGGTACCAAACAGTTAGTAAATATTTACTAAATAAGTTCATGGAAACTTGTGATTTTGGGGACAGTTTTGTTCCAGGTCCAGCTCTGAGGGACAAGCAGACGATGATTCACTCTCTTTTCAAAGAACTGTTGCATACACGTGGAAGCTGATAGAAACATTGTGTAACCTCCTATATGATGGGTTTTGTTTGTTTGTTTGTGAGTATGAACACTGCTGAGAATATGGATTTAAGGTATATGATGAAACACGTGGTATTCCTTATGATTGCAAGTCCACTGGGTATAGCTGAAGTTCTATCTTTATTCTACCAAGGCACATTTAGGAAAAAAAGCTTAACAGCTAAGTATTAACTATTGGAGAGAATATGGATTAATCAGGAACACAGGGAATGGTGGAAGTCTTTATTTAAACTATTTCAAAATGACATGGATATATAGAAATATGTGAGTTGGAGGTGTACAGCAGAAGTTATGATAGAAAGTATGTGAAGTATTTTCATGCAACAACTCTTTTCTTGGATACTTTTAATGATGAGGTGCTTGTGTTACATTTGTGACAGTAAAATATTGAAAAAAGTTAATTTGTAAAATACTAGTTCTAAGAATGCTAATTTTCATGTTCATGAATGTCAAATGCAACTTTTTAATGATGAAAAAGGTGGAGTATGATAATAAAATAATTTCCTACTAAAGAATAACATTACTTTTGGAATCTTAATTATTACCCTTAATGAACCAGTGTTACAAGGTGAACTACTTTCAGAGTGGAATTTTTTTCATTACAGTTCGTGATAGAAACACAAAAGATTACAACAGACTTGAAGTTCATTCTTAAAATGCAGTTTACTTACAATAAAGTACAAGGGCAAGGCTGCAGTCATTAAGCTAGCACAGGCAGACTGAGAAAAAGGAGTTAAGCAACATTATGCTGTTTCACTTGGCAATTCAATTGTCAAATTGTAGTGTCTTACAGCTCACATAGACTAGTATTATTATTTTTGGTACTGACTGTTTATATTTGACTTAATCTCATAGTATTTATTTCTGACCTTTATTTGTTCCTGACCTTTATTTTATAATAGTTTGCCATGTTTTGCTTTCCTATTTTGAGAGAGAGTGAGTGTGCTACAAAGCCAACGTTTTAAACACTAGTTTGAAGTACAGGAGTGTTTCTGAAGTTGGTCACTGCATCAGAAACTTCTTTGTTGAACTCAATTAGTCAACTTGCAAACATAGTATAATAAAGGTTATATGAGAGACATATGGAGATATAATCATTTGACAGAAAGTAAAATTTTTGAAATTATAAAAATTCTAGAACTAAAATGTGGTGTTTACATCCCATTAAAATATTACTGAACTTGATAGTGAGGAAAATCATTATGTCTTTTTCCTGCTCCATCTGTAGAAATATGCTGTATCCAGTTTGTAATATCAGTAATCAAGTAGTATGGATATTTTTGGGTATGATTTGAAAATTGAAGTGTGCAAAATATGCTTCAGTGGAAGTCTGTCAGCTTATGCTAGCTATCTAAGGTGTATACAACAAAATAAGCCACAGGTGTGAAACAACTGAATGGACTTTAATAATCAATCTTGATTTATCATGGTGTAGATGCAAGAAAAAACAGTCTTCTTTATTTTTCATGTAATCCTTGTTATTTTCACTGTTCAGAGACAACGAACAATTTTAAACTGACTCCTGTCTACCTGCAACCCACCAAGCGTGGTGAGGGACTTCACACTGGCAGACAAGCGAGGAGCTATTCCACTCAGAAGATGTGAGAAAGCACTGTGAACACGATAACATTTCTGCTTCAGAAAAATACAATAATTTGTCTTCCAGGAATGCCACCTTGATGCTTCTCTAATGCAAGGGAATAACACACACAAGTGTTGTGGTGACCCTGCTGCTCTCTTGCCTGCCTTAAAATCTTATTTCTAGTTCATATCATGGTCTTTGTTCCATATGGTGTTGTAAATACTTTAAAATATGAGTGTAATCTAATTGATTTCAATGAGATTATTTGTTGCTTAAACACAGACAGGAACCATATCTTGTTAACTAAAGATTGATTCAATTAATATTATTTCTTGAGTATTAGAAAGCAGATATTACCCAGATTTATTTACAAAAGCAGGAATACTGAAAAGAAAGCTATTTGAAGTCTCAGTTCCATATAGTTCGTAAGTGCAATGTGTACTGCCAGGTGCAATGGATGTGTTGGGCTTCAGGAGACCTAATCACTGTGGCATGGAAATACACCTTAACAAAAATATATTTGTGGCAAAAGTTCCTGAAGATATTAGTATTTTTACTGTCGGTCCTTAATGGTGTTAAAGCAACCAGCTGGTTTAGTATGCACTTTAAAAAATAACCATTCTGAAAGGAATTTCAGCAGGGGAATAGAAGACACCTATTTCAGAAGTAGAAAGCTGTATGAATATTTGGTAGTTTTGGAATAAGTTTGTTGCCTTAAGCAATGCTTGCTACTGTGGGAAAAGAGATAAAGGAAACAATGTCTTTTCTGCTGCCCATGTATCAAGAGAAGAATTGTGGAAAAAAAACTTTGGATGTGAGGATTTGCGTACACAGAGCCTCCTGCTTTTGGAATTACGCAAGATAGAAGAAAGTTTGTAGAAATAACTGCCTGCGTGCTGTTCGGTCAGCATCATCGCCTTGCTCAGGTACCAAAACTTGTACTTGTGGCCATCCCTCCTCACAGCGACTGGGCACCTACGGCTGCCATCGGACTTTTTCCTCCTGGCGCAGGGAGACTCGGACTCCGAGGAGAACTGATGTGAAGCGATTGGGTGGGGCGGAGGGATTCTTCCCGCCTCCAGAGGCTCTGCCTGCCCTGAGGCGACGGGAGCGGGCGGGTGGGGAAGGAGCCGCGGCGGGGTCGCCGCAGGCAGAGAGGGTCGGCGGTGTTGTCCCGGGGTCGCTTGGCGAGGTTCCCAGCTCGAAGTGCCCCGTGCTCCGAGAGCAGACCCGGTGCGGGGCGCTCAGAGCCCGGGGAGGAAGAGGGCGGCCGAGGGGCGCCGCCGCGGTGTGTTCCTGTGGGCGCTGAGGGGTGCGCGGGGCGGGAACGCCGCGGGGCTGGGGCTCCGGGACTGGAGCGAGCCCGCTGCGGGAGGCGCTCGCCGTGAATGACTGAAAAATAAATAAATAAAAAGGTTTGTCAGAGGGTAAACAAAAGCAGGAGGGAGAGGCAGGGACGGAGGGGGCAGGACGAAGGGACCCATCATCTGCAACAAGGGAAACCCTCCTCAGGCAGGGAGAGAGCCTCGGGCTGGAAAGCCACAAGTTGCCTGGGCATTTGTTTCCTCTGCATTTCACAGGAATATCCTCACTTTATTTATTTGTTTGTTTGTTTGTTTATCTATATATTTATCTATCTATTTGTTTATTCTATGTGTGCCATTAAAGACGTAAACCTGACTAATTAGGAACGCTGCTTGATCTTTTCAGTCATGCACTCTTGGTTAAGAAAAAATAAATAAATAAAGTTTTCTTAATTATATACTTCATGAAACATTTTGAGCTCCTTTCCATTGGCTCTCGGAGGTCAGGTCTGCACTGGTGACTGGGTTGCTCAGAGGTAACAGAACCACTCTGTTACATGTGTTTGCTGCTTACCTACATAACCACCCTAAAAAAGTTACTGACATTTGCAGAACTTAATTGTAATTAATATATATATAATACATTTAACATACAAATTTTGTATCTAATATATAAGCATATGCATTTATCTTACATGTTTTTAAACCTATAGTTTATTATATAATTATTTGCATTTCAAGAAATAATAAATTCCCTCTAACAGTACATGAAATGTCACTTTGTTCAAATTATGTTCCACACAGTACCTAGAATACCAGTTTGTAAATGTACCTGCTGTGTGCTTTTACTTTGAAGAGGCATGAAGCTAAACACCATGTAGGCTAGTATATGTGGTGGTCTAGATATGTATCCTCTACAACACTGTTTCTTTGTACATGAAGACAGATACAGTGTTTTATCATACCTGAGGATTTTTGATAAACATAGTTACAGCTCCACATTACAAATTATCCCACAGTGAAGACAAGGCTAGCTATTCCTGTCAGCTTTTAACAACTTTAAGGGACCCACTCCCCAGATTCTGAAGAATTCGTCAGTGAGCATTATTTTCTTTAAATTTGTTCTCAGTACTCATTTTGGGTAAAATTGCAGTGTGACAAATACATGAAAAATATTCTTTAACTTGTTGACACAGTGAAATTATCACCACCCATTTTAATTTTGTATGCATCTGCAGCTTTTGTAAATAATCTCTATGTTAAATTTTAGGTCTTGTTTTTAAATGATTTTCAGTGATCCTGTCTTTATTTCTGTTATGCATACCAAACAAATATCAGCATGGTAACATGTATGTATAATAGAATTGCTAATTTATATTCTGTCCATTTTGGAAATCATTAAAAGATCATTTATGCCTAACACTCCAATATTTCTTTAATTTTCAGGACTGTCTCCACAAGTACACAGCTCATTTTTCTGAGCATGGAAAACACATGTACGCAAACATTTTTATCTGTATCACAAAATGAAACCGAATACTACTTACATCCAAAGCGTGATAAAACAGAAAGTAATCAAAAAAACATAGAGGAAGAGGAGCAGCAAAAGTTAGAACAAAGCATCTGCTGTGTTAACAGGTATCAGACACCACCAAATGAGCCTGTATATTTATCAGAAAGACAAAACAGCTGGGCAATGGAAAAGGAAAGTTGTGATAGAGCAAGAAAAACTTGTGTGAGAGAATTTTCCCATTTTCAAACTTGTAATAGTACAAGATTACCATGTAGAGTATTAGAAAATAAACTGTCCACCAAAAGACAGAGTCCTGAAAATGAAGGTGAAAATATTGTACAAGATGGCATTTCTTTGAATGTGTATGGGCAGCCTCTTGAAACAGAGTTTTGCAATGTGTGGAGTGCTACTAACACATGCAAAAATCTACAGGTACTAAATCCCATCCAAGTGCTTCAGGACAACAATATAGAACAAAATAAATTAAAAGATGATAACGAACTTAAACAAAATTGTTCAGTTACACCTTTAAACAGAGATTTATTTCAGATGGAAATGTTAAGTCATAGGTCTGTCTCTGATAAAAGGTGGAGACAATATCAACTTCTGCAAGTTCCATTTTTATGTGGTACCAGTTCTATGCTTTCACAGATAGAACACGAGAAAAATATTTTTTTGGAAAAAGTATGCAGTACAGAAAACAAAGATTATTACAATAATGGTCATCAAACTACTACAGAAAGAGATAATAAAGAAAAATACAATTCTTATATAATTCCAACATCAAAACCTTTTAAAAGTATAGAGCCACTGGAAATTCCCAATTTTTTAATGAAAGAAAACACATTCCATTTTCCTAGTATTTCAAATAAAATAAAGAATAAAATGCCATCAACTAAATTGAAGGAGATGGATGGGAAGACTCCTAAAGACCAACCATCTTTGTTGCTATCTACACAAATATGTGGTGTGCAAAAAATATCTGAGATAGGGAACCAAAATCTGCAAAATGATAAAAACATTGTAAAAGCATCGTCTGGTGGTTCTGAATGTAAAGAAAAGAATTACCAGTCGGTTAGCAAACAAGAGTACAGTGCTTGGGCAGAAGAAGACAAAGTGTCTGCAACTTATTTCAGACATATCAACACAGATATTGAATGTAATCTAATATTTGCTGAAAGTGATTTTAAAGATAAGATGCTGGAGAAATCAGATGGTGAAGATGACCAGAAGTCAAGGATCCACATTTACATTAGTGCTAAAAAAGTTCAGAACGAGAAAGTTAGCAGCAGTATGGATATTTTGAAGGGATTGGGGAGGAAGAACAGTCATAACAGGATAACATTTAATATACAGAAAAGCATTCTAGCAGCAACAGAAGCATTAGAGAAAAATAAGTTAGACATTCACTATGGTCTGCGTAATTCCAATGCTGATATTAGGTTGTATGAAACAGCATTAAAACTATCTACGGAAGATACACTTGATTTCAAAAGATATTTAACTAAAAACATTGTATTTGAAAGTAATTGTACTCCCATCGTTGTGCAGAATTTTCCAGATAAAAAAGTGAGTTTCAATATAGTGAGGGGAAAGAAATGGTTTAAATTAAGGCTTTCATTTCAAAACTTGTTATTTGGAGCATTCAGGACATGGACTGAATCTTTACATAAAGATATGCCCAAGTGTCAGGCTGATAGTATTCTACATTGCTTTCATTTCTGTAAAACATTAAACGACCAGTGTTATACTCAAGAGTTAGTAAAGAGCAATATCAGTAGGAGCCACAACAATAAAACATGCATTTATTTGCTGGCAATTGTTTCAAAGCATCTGAAGCTGAAACTACAAAAGACAATTCTTGCTTCCTTTTTCAATAAGAAGAAAGCTTTATTACCAACTGAAGGGAAGTTCATGCGAGTGGAGAAACATCCTTCATGTGGCAGAAAGCAAGTGCAGTTAAGTTCATGCACAGATAGTAATCTGAGGCAAAACGCAGACTTTTATAAAAAATATGAAACTTATCCAGGCATTGTAAAATCTAAATTTGTGAATACCATTAGTTTTGAATTGCATAATGAATGCCAGAGAAGACATTTTTCTAGAACTTCAGGTGATGAAAAGTCCACTTTCCTAAACAGAGGGACCATCTTTCATAACCAAAAAAGGGGATTACCTAGAGGAAGATGTATCAGAAAGGACCACCTCTTGTCCAGAGGGAGCGAAAGATTTCTCAGCACCTATTTGAAGTCTGTAAGTCACAAAAAGGATATGAAAAAGCAAATTTTAATTTCTAAATGCCTTATTTTGCTGCAGGGCAATTGTGATTGTTCTTCACTAGAGGAGATATTTTGCTCCAAAGTCACAAAAATACAGTATCTGATAAGAGCAAATCTTAGATTTTTGACTTACCTTCCTGCTTATTCACAACTTAAATTTGAAAAGGTAAATTATAAATGTTCAAATCAGGTAATATTAGTAACTACAATAAAACAGGCAAAGAACATATTGAAGAAAATGTTCAACAGCTGCTTTCATAGAGAAAGACTTATAGCTTTACCTTGTGTTTTAAATGATAATAAAAAACATGAAACAACTGGATTTAGAAATTGTATAAAGTCTACAAATGAAGTTATATATAAGAGGAAGAAATACTTGGGTACTTTTAGTTATGTAAAAGCTGATAACCAGGAATATTTTAAATCCAAAAAGTTACAAATAAGTTTGCATAATTTCATTTCTAAAGAAACTCTTTCAATTTTTGACACATACAAAAAAATTCCCCTTAATAATGATTCTGAAGACTTTGACCAGCTCCTGCTTGTAAATCAATATAATTCTGTCAAAAAAATGACTACTGAGGAAAACACTATCAGTAGTTCAGAAAACATTGATAATTTGTCTGATAAATCAAAAGATGTTTTAGCTTTACCTGAGCAGTCAAAAACAACTATGGAAAAATGTTGTTCTCTCTTGTTACAGGACAGTCAAACAAACAAACCTGAATATTGCAAAGAAATAGATGCATGCAGCTTACATGTAGCCAATGAAAAAAAAATTGTAGACTTTCCAAATGCTTATTTAAGTTCTGGAAATATATTTGTTAGTTCCATAAGTGGTTATCAGTCTATCACTTCACCACTGCATAGCAGCACTTTTATCAGTAAAGATGGAGTAGTAAGTGATGATGGACGCTGCAGGAGTTGCTTAAGTGCAGACAAACAAAACCAATATGAAAAAATTCATGCCACTATGCACGATCTATCCACAGGAAGTCCTACTGTAACAGATATATACTTCCAATTACAGGCTAAAGAAACAGTGTATTTTTCTTTACAAGGATATACTCAGACAAATAAGGCTGTCAGTTTAGAGACAGCAACTTGGAAACAACATCTTGAATATGTAAAACAGGAAGAGATAAGTGATGAACAAATGCATGTAACTAATGAAAGTCAATGTGAGAGTGTAATGAATGACTTGATTATGTCATATTCAGAAGATGAATCCAAAACATTCATTGCTGCAGAAGAGAAATTAAAAATGCATTTATCTGTAACGAACAATGGATGTCTTGAAAACATAAAAGATGAGTATTTACCTTTGGAAAATAAAATCACATATGAATTTGAACTGAAGAGGAAATTTGATTTAGTGCTAGAAGAGCTACGTATGTTTCATGAAATTAGCAAGGGAAACGAAAACAATTTATCTAGTGTGGAAACAAACTCACATAACATTTATCGTGCGTTAAATAATTCTGAGGGGATAGCTGAAAATGTGGAAAGTGTTTATGAAAAGAAAACATGTGTTTCTTCTCCAGTCTGTGGTACTATAGAAGGGCAAAACATAACTGACAGTGATGAAAGTTCATTTAATGAAAAAATATCACATGAAAATGAAGACCAAGAAGCACCTAAGCAGTATTGCATTTCAAGACTGCTAAGTGAAGAATTGATACATTCACCTATTGCAGAAGGTAAGCACTTGGAATTACTAGCTGTCAATAAACAAATATAATTTTTCAGGCAAATATTTATATTTCTTTAAAGGTACATTTCTTAGCTGAAAAAAAAAAATCTGTAACAACAGCTGAGTTTTCATTGAATTGTACAATTTGTGGAACTAAAGGTCCTTCTCTATGAAGAGCCGAATGCAAAACAGCCACACTGGTACTGCTGCTGCACATCGTGTAGTAGCAGTTGTAGTTTGGAATTCAGCCAGCCAATCTCAAACTTTACTTAATGCATATTCCATTACAGATTACCTCTTTTGTCTTAAACTTCATCATAATAACCCTTAAAATCCCCCAAAATGTCACGGACTTCGTAAGATGCGCATTTATAGAGAGAACAGGCTCAATTAGTACATGATAGATAAAAACAATATTCATAAAGGAGATGACTGTTCCCTTACAACCAATGTGTTCTACTGAAATATTTTTTACTGTTATGGAAATCAACTTCACCTTTTCAAAATTAATTTTACATAATATTCAGAAGCCTGTTTTCTCTGAGAAAATGGAAGAGTAGAATGGTCACAAAACAGAGGAGAGAAATATTCGGAAAAATATTGTTTGGAGTTAGGTGATCAGTGGGGGCAGTCATTTACTAAATCTCTTGGTTTTGTTCTAGACCTAGCAACACATAAAAGCCAGTCTTGCAACATTTACACATGTGGCGTCTGCCATTGATACTAATATGTTCAATTTACTGAACAATAAAATACTTTGGGAAGATAGGCAGTTTAACACTAACTGAGGTAAAATTAATAAATATATATTTGAGCATTTTCATGAGCCATAGGTGCTACTTGTCATGGGTGATCCTTGCTTATTTCTCATAAAGCATTTCTCTAAGCTATTTGTCC
Source organism: Cygnus olor (assembly GCF_009769625.2). NCBI lineage: Eukaryota > Metazoa > Chordata > Aves > Anseriformes > Anatidae > Cygnus > Cygnus olor. Next base: position 12,193,419 of record NC_049171.1, read on the forward strand.
TTAACAGTTAATTCTGGGCCATTGATGCCGTGTTGGTGAAGGCATTTTGAAGCACTGAAGATCTCAAAATCAGGAAGTGGAAGTTGTTTCTAAACATATTCTGCATTTAATCTTTCTAAAGGCATTTCCATAAGCACTTCCTTGCCTACTTTGTTCCTTGTATAGCAACCTATTTTGAAAGATCTTTTTCCATCCAGAATAAAGGAAGCATATACACCTCACTTATGATTCTGGAAACCAAGAAGAAAATCAGTTGAATACAGTACCTTATAGCTCCAAATAGCTCCCATGTGATAGGTAAATTATTCACACAATTTTCAAAGAACATGCTTATAAGATTCTGCATTTGAAATCCGGGTTGCAAAAGTGATGAGTTCTCACAGCTGCAAATTAAATCAATAAGAGAGAAACTTTGGACAAAATTTGGTAAATTCACAGATAAAAACATGGCCATTTCAGATTTGGCATCTGAAATCAATTTCCTAGGGATTCAGCTCTAAATTTATAAAGCAAAGATCGCAGGGGTTTTGTGAAGGTAATTAGAATGAAACAATTAGAAGAGTGTCACAGAAAAGCCCAGGAGGAAATTCTGTTCAGTGGGGTTTCAACAGTATATTGTGCTGCAAGTTACAGCTGCATGCCTTGTCGCAGAGAATGAAAATCTAAGAAGATACCAGATTAATTGTTCACTAAATGATCATTCCTCTACCTTGGTCTGGATTAAGAACATCCAAGTGGAGAACACATGTAATCACAGGATTAAAGACTGCATCATTGTATCTATACAAAGAGTTAATGAGGTGTACAGATAACTTTTGACAGGCCTCTGAGTGTGAGACTTGGCAGCTTCATTAATATTTCCCATGACATGTACTTTTTTTTTTTTTACTTACATCCTCAAGAACCACAAATTAACAAATAGTTGAAACAAAATTAATTATTTGTTTTTAAATTTAGTTAAAAATCTTAAATGTTGTAATCATGCTTCTCCTTTAAGGCGACTTTGATTCAGTTTATAAAATGCCATACACATGGGACCCTGCTTTTTCGTCCTGCATGCTTTCGAGGGAACAAAATTATAATTTACAGAAAGAGGGAGGTAAGAATATTTTTTCTATTATTTATACCACAAATGCCAGTGCTAATAAACTCATTTCTGAAATACTATTATTTGTTTCTTCCCCATTTAGCTTTCTCTTCTCTTTCTCTCTCTCTCTTTCTCTCTCCCTTTAAATTATAGGTTACTAGAAAGCTGTCTTATCTTTGGCTTTGGTTACAGAGCAAGTCATGCAGATAAGCCATTTTATTCCATGGGTAAAGAGAAGAAATCAAAAAATGTGGGGTTTCCTTTGCTTTTTTTTGGAGCTATTTGGAACAAACATCTTCAAGCTTCAATTGTTTTGATACAGCCAAAACAAATGAGAATATTATTTGCTATACTTTTCTTGGAAGAGATGTGGTGTTGGACAGCTCGTGAAAGAAAATTCAGAAAGATATAGGCAATGTTTCTATTAGAATTTCAAAAAGCCTGTTTTTACATTTTTTCTAATGCTTGGAAACATTCAGTAAAACAATACTATTAGTTTATTTTGAAATAAAATGTTAAAACTTTGTAGGACAATGCTATAGATGGCTCCGGTTTCACTAAGGCAAATTATGTACAGATATTTTCACTTTTATTTCATATCTTAAACTGATGCACACATTGCTGTTCTCAGAATTCAGAAAGTTGTTTCCTTCTTTCAGGCCATTCTGTGAAATAATGAGACCAAAAATCTTGAATGTTTACAGGTCACCTCTGATTTTTTTTTTCCCACTTTTTTTTTTTTTTAACTGAAGGTATCACGTGATACTATTTCATATGCCGAATTCAAAATGTTGCAAAGAATTTGGCTGTATTTTTTTTTTTTTTAGTTTTCTTAGAAGTTTTGTTCAGATGGTGTTGGAGCTTGCTTACTCCTGCAAAAGAGAAGAAGATGACTGAAACTGGATCGTCTTCTGTTTCTTCTTTCCCTGTTGCTTTGGGTCAAAAGGCCAGAGGAAGAAAAAAACATACATTTTCTCCCTTGCTATCACTAGCAACTACTTCCTCTACATCACTTCCTAGTCTTTTTTAAGTTCCCGTCTCTAGATATGTTTCGAAGCAAACCTTAACAGTAATTGACTGGATCACCTCTTTTCCAGTCATGTGGATTTCTAGGGCAGTAGCACATTTCTAAGCCACTCTATACCTTATTTCCAGTACTTGTCAGAATCAACAGGCACCTAATAAACTTCCAGTGGAAGGAGCTGAAAAAATTTCATGTTCACATCTTCATCATTCTCAGTCAATAGACAATATGGAACGTTTGAGTATCTTCCTATGTGATTTGAGTTGTTTATGTATTTTGGGTATGAGAACTCTTTTTTCTGCTATGCTATTAAGCCTCTTAATTTATAAAGTTCAGTTGGCAAAGCTCTGTGGTATAACCCAGCATATTGTTCCTGTAGTTAGAAGAAAGAAGTTAGGAAGTACAGGTTTGATGCTTTCTGGTAGCAGTAAGTTCTTTGTTTTATACCTGAAGTGACCATTGCCTCCAAAACTGCGACTGTTTGAGAAAGGAGATACCTGGCTGGGACAAGAAGGTTTATATATCATCGGTTTTACAATTCTGCATGGTTTCAGAACTACCATGCTTTATTGGCTGCATATAAGCCCATAATACTTGATTGACTTTTAGTGCGTGCAGTTCCTCTTCCAACTGACTCTTACGAGTCTTATAAAAGATATATTGGCAGTACTACCTCATCATTGACTTTTTTTTTTTTTTCCTCATCCCATCATTTAAAATTTTGGTGCCTGCCTAAGGCTCTGATGGGCTCACTATTTGATATACTAGCTAACTGCTCATTGCTTCCTCTTTTCATAGAAGCATGGAAATAAAACTGGAAAAAATCCTGAAATTTGACACCTTCCTTCTTGTGTGATTGTTACTTCTTCCAGATGCCTTAATGTCCTAATCTTTAGTTTACAAGGTCGTGGTCTTTCATTCTTCCACATTGAATATACTGTTGTATGCAAACCGGAATATCTTCTAAAGCATGACTGAATCATGCTCCAGGTTACCACATGGGATATACCTTACCTAATAAACTATGGAGCAGAAAATCAACATCCTTCTATCCTACTTGGTGAAAAAAAAAAAAAAAGTGACACAAGAAGAGTCATTATGATTATTATCATGAGTGGAGTGATAATAACTCCCATGGTAATTTGGAGTTGCACCTCTAAACCGCTCAGACTAGTGGTAAGTATTAAAGCTTTGTCCTCTTGGTGTATCCCTCCTCTCCCAGAATGCTAATTGCTGTGGACAATATGTGACTTGCCAGTATATTAGGAAAGTTTCTTTTTAACATTAGGTTGAGGATCCTTCTAATTAAAAAAGAATGTGAGCATGACCCATCTATTAGGATTTCAATTTCAACCAAAAAGCATATGTTAGACAATACAGCTGAATAAAATGGAGATGTGACAGGACCAAGAGGCTGCAATTAATGTTCATCTAACTTACACATCTTGGACATATATATTTCTAGTGAATACTTTACGCAATTCTGGTTTTACTTTCACTTTTTTTTTTTTTTTCTCTTTTTTATATAGGATACTTTCTGTCACGTGAAGTTGCAAGAGTACAGCCTCTTAAAACATGCAAGGGCCCCATCAGGATTGGTCTGTCAAGAAAAGCTAGACCTCAGAAGCTTCATCCTTATCTGAAATGACTTACTGGGTTCTCTTACCAGTCTTCTCATGAAAACATTCTGCCTGAAAACTGTTGAAATGTTTTTATGCTAAGTTGCTCTGTTGATAGTTCAATCTTTGTGCCTTATGTTTTTTTTAGGTATTAATATCAAGTACTTGTTCGTGATTTATTTAGGAATTCTGTGAGTATTTAATAGCAAAGGGACTTATGATGAACGTTTACTAGTAGAAATGTTAATGGAAAGATGGGAATGTTTTAAAGTTTATGTGATATTAATAAAAAGTGACATGTATTCATCATATATTGGAATGTTTATATATGTATGATTATATATTTTTAAAATTCAATTATTTTTTTAATGGGAAATGTTACAAATGTTTACAGAGGTGTAGGGGAGAATTCCAGGAAGATACATCTAGATTACTAAACAGGAAGGTTATGTTTTAGGCTTCGTTTCCTCTGACTTCTTTTCAGTAACATGCACTTGTCCCATTAGACAAAGAAAACTTCAACTGCAGTGAAAGAATGATGATAAACCTCAGTACATGTTAATGCTTTGTAGCAGCTGACACAAGGAAAGCTGAGCAAGATGAATTGATAGGGAAACACATCCATAAATCAATTATTCTATAGAATCTGTAGAATTCTATTGGGTCTGTGGAATTTAGAACAATAGTGCAAAGAATAAATCACTACACAGTTGAGTCTAATTAGATGAAACCTCAGAATATGCCTTACAGTAATTATATCAGGATGCTGATCTCATAGGGACCTAAATAAGAAAAAGAAATTTAGTACACAACATTGAGAGAAATTAATAAGGTAATAACTTTTAAGAAACTGGTTATAATTCAGTTTATATTTCTATTATTCTCGTATGAAATAGTAAAAATATCAGATAAACATTTGTTTCTGGGAACAGCTGGATCTGAAACAAGGGATTCTAGATTGCTATCTGTGGACCACAAATTGTCCAAAAGACATAGTAAGTGACATTTACCTGCTCTAAAAAAATAATTTTAAACAGTAAAACTTACAGTAGCGATTTCACACCTGTGGCTATGTGTCAAATCATGCTGCTCCACCATGCTGCTCTCACACTCCTCGTCCTCAAAAGAACAGGGGGAGAAAATACCACGGGGTCCATCCCCCAGGATCAAAACTGCTCCAGCACGGGTCCCCCATGGGCGGCAGCTCCCCCCAGGCCCCCTGCTGCTGTGTGGGCTCCTCTCCACGGGCTGCAGCTCCGGCCTGGGGCCTGCTCCTGCGGGGGCTCTCCATGGGCCGCAGCCTCCTCCAGACCACATCCACCTGCTCCACCAGGGGCTCCCTTTTCAATCTGTCTGGAGCTCTCTCTTATACACTGACCCATTAAAAATTTGATGATGCAGGTCTAAGACTGTCCATACTATTGGAGAGCATATTTCTGGAGCTCACAAGACAAAAAAAAAAAAAAAAAAGTTCTTCCTGTAGCAGTAGTCCTAACCTATGTAAAAGTGTAAAAGTGCTAAGCAAAAGGGCAATTAGAAAACAAATTAAATATAATACCAACAAACCCAAATTAATGTGCTGTGAAGGTAATATATTAAGAGGTAATCATAGCACCCAACCATAGACCCAAGCTTAGATTTTGTAACCTAAAGTGTCACATAAGCTTAGAAATAGGCATACCCATATGACATGACCAGCCCCACTGCATTTATTGACTGCTTGTAGGTATTGAACCATACAGGCAAAACTCATCCTCAGTCAAACACGTCACTATAGCCAATGATGATGTGACATCCACCTTTGTAAATGCATGATTTTGTCTTTTACTTATTCTACAAAATCCAGTCCAAGTGAAGAATTTAGGTGATCGTTGCTGTTTCTTGTTGCTAGCAGTTGGATCAAGACTCAGAGAACACACAGGATTTTCATACTGGTTTTGAAAATCCTGTGATAATTTTACACATGTTGAAAGGCAGCTGTCTGCAGCAGCACCTCCATGAGGACGCCAAGCAGTAGATCATAGGAATTTCCCTGTGTCAGACAAGATCCAGCATTCCTCAGGGCAGAGAACAAACAGCAGGAGCTCAGCTATCAACTCTACCAAGATCTTGGGTGGGAAAACAATTGATACCTTGCTCTTGCCATGGTTGCCTCCACATCTACTCCAAGCAATTCAGGAGCAGCTTCTAAGGCAGGGAGGTTAATCAGCTCCCTTGAGGAATGTGCAAGTGAGCCTGTAATTAATCAGCTAAGAAGTAACAGCTTAAGTTTCACTGGATACAAGAAAGTAGTGACAGAAGAAAATTCTGTAGCTAACATTTTTTTTACTATATATCTGGCTTGAGAGCGGGTCCATAGGTATCTGAATGTCTCCCCTGGAGTTTTGTCCTCACAGTCGGGCAAGCAGTCCCTTGAGTGTTTTCCAACATGAATTAGTTTTCAGGAATGACTTCTTACCAATGGCTTCTACCTCGGATTCATAGAGGTTGATGTTGACAATAGGAGGATTTCTTACAATTTGTGAGTGATATTTTTGCATAACACATTCTCCGATCTCTTTGGAAAAATCTTCTCTCTATGTTGTTACCCACCCTACACCTCACACTTGCACTGAAGATCTCTATTATCTGGTAAAAAGATAGAAAAAGCCTGATACAAGTTAGAAATACCTTAAAATGTTGTTAAAATATCCAAATGTTAGGTGGTATTATATACAATATAATTATTATACCAATAATATAAATATAAAACCAGTAATTATATACTTATATCTGTATTACATAAAATATTTAGAAGTCAGAAACATGCATACTTTTAAATCAATGAATCTTGCAATGTTTTTTGCAAGATATCTCTTTACTTAATGCTTTCATATGAAAATACCAGAATTCTCTTGTGTATAGAACAGAGAGCCACTTGTTTCAGAGCAAGAGACAAAATCCTAATTCACTGAATTTATGCTCAGCAGCAAACTTTGTTGTGTTTAACAGTGTAAAGTTTTAGCGAGAATGTTCCAAAGTATACTGGAAAATGTACTGGAAATATAAAAATGCATTCTCAAACTTAAAGACCAACCAACAAAAAAAAAAAACACAAATCAACCAAGGAAAAGGACAAAAATTGGACCATGCAGACAATTGAAAAGACTAGTCCAGCTGAGACATTATGTAATCTTTATGCTTTGCTGATCATTCAGCTGGAGATAGCTGCTAGGAACATGCCCTCATCTTAAATAACAGAGGAAGGGTTGGCACTGGGAATGCCAAACTGGCCTTCTGCCAACTTTAGGTTCCCTATTAACGATCAACTCGAAAAAGCTCAGGTACCTTGTTACACTGGATAGAAGGATGCGAGTGTTCAGCTGTGTAAATCAGCTATATGAATTGGCCTGGTTCCATTGACTTCACTGAAGCTGTGCAGATAAATGCCAAGTGAAGATCCTGCCATATGTCTTTGCATATTTTATTAAAGCAATGTGTATAGATTCTGATTTTTTTTTTTTCATTGCAGAAACAGTATCTGGTGATATTTTTTGAATTAATTAAGCTCAGTTAATAATGCTGACTGTAACAGAAATGCAAGTGGTGAAGTGTCTTTATATTTTAATAATAATGCATAAAAGACTAAATATAATTTTTGAACGATTTTTTATCAGCTGCTATAATAATAAATATATCTATGGCTTATTTAATACAAAAAGGATTCAATTATAGCCTAATGAACTTGAATTTTGTTATATGTACCAATAATGTGATTTTTTAATAAATAGTAATTGAATGTCTCTTTTTTTCTACCTTTGAATGACTGGATGAAATGCTCAGACTGCTTTTCTCAGGCTATTTTGGACAAATGCGGGTGGTTAGTAGGTGAACAAATGCAATACCTAAAATCCAGCTTTGTAACAACAGCTGTGTATTAGAAGTATAACTACTGTCTCTTTCAGAGAATTGAATTGAGACCCACGATGAAGCCCTGCTCCTTCTCCCACTGCTGGTAAGACAGTTTCTGAAAAAAAGAATATATAACAGACTTCTGACAGAATGAATTGGAGAAAGGGCTGGAGTGACTACATTTACTAAAAGGTTCTCCAACAAGCAAGATGGTGCCAGGGCATATTGTGAACATTCATTACCAAGAAGCTTCATGTGGTTAAGAATAAGCTCAACTTCTGCTCTTAAAATCACATCCAGTTTTGATCTTAACACTCTGCTCCCAACAGGGACATCCCAACACGTCATTTCCACATACCATTAGAGAACATACGTGGCCACATTCTTTACCTACTATGTTCCTTGCCAAACCATTTCTAGACAGCGTTAGATAAACTCAGAATACAATTTAAAACTACCTGGGCAAACTAAAAGTTATTTTGTTCAATATTATTTCTGTTAAGTCTGAATAAAGACAGGTTTCCACACTGTTTTCAACATTTGTCTGTTGTTGGTCCAGGTCATAAATGGAAGTGTGACAGCTGTTTATATGAAATGCAGCAATTTAACATTTACAAGTCATGATTAATTTCTTAAGCAAAATTAGTTCATCGCGATTTTATAAAATAACCAAAGTAAACAGTCAGACATTTTATAAAATATACGCTACTATTTGATATTTGATCTGAGTCAATGCGGTGATAGAAGAGACTGTGTTGATAGCTTAAAAGAAGTGTCTGTTCCATTTTGTAATTTAACATCTTCCCTCCACAAGACCCTTGAATTAAAAAATGCATTTTTAACCAGGAGTCATAATGAAAATTCAATACAAACATTTATTCAGTATATGCACTAAGATGCCTAGACCTGTTCTTTGTTAAAATACTTTCTGTCAAATCTTAAGTATGCAAAAATACACAAAGCTTGCCAAAGAAACTTGAAAAATAAATGCTCCAGCACGGATATCTATCTATCTATCATCTATCTATCTATCTATCTATCTATCTATCTATCATCTATCTAAACCTACCTTGTTTTAAAGTATAACCAGAATGTATTCTCATTAAAAATGGAATTTTGGAGCCTCTAATACAATATATTGGCAATGATATATTTCACGACTTTGAATACAGTTTATGGCTACATCTGGTCACAAACTCACCATTTATTGTAAATCTTGAATAAAAGTATGGTTCGTGTCCCAAAAATCTTATAATTCATGTTTTTAGTTTCTCTGTGTACTCTTAATTTATTTATTCCTTATTGCTACGATATTTATTACAGGCAAAATTACAAAGAAAAAACCTGTTCATAGAAAGCAAACTTCTTTCCTTCCTAAGGAAAAAATTATTTGTGGGTAGTCCAGAGTTCATTTGATCTACACTGTAGACAAAGGAATATTCTCAAATTTAAAATTATTTAGTGTATTGGAGAAGCACGTCCAGGGATACCTAAGTGGAGGGAGGTGCTATATGTATGCACCAGGTAGGAGCTGACCGTGGGAAAGGTAAAGTCTCATAAATGTCTGAAGACAGATCTTTAGTTTTGTTCTCATCCATTCCAACAAATCCCAACCTTTCTGGAGAAGACTTTTACTTGAGAAAAACTGTAATGTCTTCTGTGTCAATGAAGCCAGCAACTTGTGCCTCTTATCCTAGGTACCGTTACGTTCTTCTTTTTGCCTTACCTTCTTCCAGCTCTATAGTTGCTTTCATCCCTGAACTTGCTGATGTTCTGGCATGGTAGGAAGCAAATAGAGCTGACCTTTCTTAGCCTAGTTACAACAGGGCTTACCTGCTCAGGCATGCCAAAGTTCATCTCTTATATGCTTGTGCTTCAGAAGTACATTATAACTTTCCCCTTGGGGTGAACTACCGGTCTGGTCTTCTATCTTCACCCTGCAAGAGGTCCATTGGTAATGGAGAGGTGCTGAATTGTCTCAGTATGCCTCTCTGACCACTTTCATGTATGCCTGTGTTAACACTGGCTGCTCTAAGTTGTCAGGCTTTGTAACAAGAACAATTATGAAAAAAAAGTAGTGTTAGAAATCTTCACTTTCCAGGAACCTATGACAGGTGATCAAGGGAATTTGAACATGGTATAGATTTTGGAGCCAGTGCCATAAGGAAAGTGCCATAATTCTTCTTTTGCTCCCTATGAAATAAGTTTTGTGGATAGTCCTATGCTCATTTTTCATATATCTTTCTATTTTACATGTATATTTTATTACTTGTTTTTTTTTAAAAAAACACTGTCATTAGCAATAGATCTGTAAAATAGCTTTTAGGACGGGAGAAAGCTGTAGAAAAAAATGTTTTGACATTTTCAGAAGAGGATCATTTAAAAAAGATGAGGGAGGCTTGAATTATGATATAGTACACTATACTACTATTCTTTTTATCCCATGTACTTAGTATGTTATTGCTTGAAAATAATTATAGGGTACAAAGAATGGAGGTATGAGAAATAAGTATAGTTAATACTGGAAAAAGATACAAGACTGTTCAAAAAACCAAAGACACAGCGTAGGATGTGTTCATCCTTGTGAAAATTCTTCCTTTGTAAGTGCTGCCAAGGTCAATGTCAGCTTGAATTCTTTAATGCATACTGTAAGTGCTAGCTGTGCAGATTAGATCTGCCCAGAGCTATTCTTATTTGTTCATCCAGCTTTTAAAAATACATGTTTGTGCTCTTCTACTAAAAAAATTTCCACTAAAAAAATCAACAGTCCAAGCTTGTATCAAGTCTTTCATTATACTTGTTCTCCACCTACTTTTCATTTTGCCTCAGGAATATGTACAGACAAGTTTTCAGCTGCACACTATTGAACGTGTTTTCATGTTCAGTAACAAAGGAATAATAGATTTCTTGCATTTCCCAGATAAGTTAATGAAATTAGATTTTATAAGAAATAAAAATGGTTCAATGTTAGGACTCATTATGGGAATCTTAATGTTTTCTAAAATGCTGAACTAATAATATTGAACATAGAATTGTATTTGTAATTGCTTTTATTTCTAAAATGAATCTTTACCTGTATGAACCATGTCATTAATGGAACAAAATAATCAAAAGTACAGTGATATTTCATGCAGTCCCACTTATTCTATTAAGGCTGCTATTTTTTTTTTTTTTTTTTTTCTGAAGCTTCCAAGGTAAGAGAGAAAGAAAAAAAAAAAGACAGAAAAATAACTCCTCTTTTTATGTCCTTTTTTATTGCTAAAACAGTTGTTTGACTATTGCCAGATTTTCTTATGGCCATCACTAGCGGTATTTTTTGCATAAACCTACTTTTTTTCTGCAAAGAAAATATTAGAAGATATTCAAAATCAGCCTGATTTCTAGGTACGGTTCTTAAGGAATTCTTGAGATACTCGTCTGCAAGACAGTGAGGTATGGGCAATCAAAAACTGGAATAATCAGAGTCTGTCAGTCTTTGCACCGAATACCTATACACTCAGTCATTTACTGCTTTGCTCTTGACAGTTTTTTTTTTTTTTTTTTTTTTTGAATCAACAACTTCAGGACAGTCCCTAGAACAGCAGATGGACAATGTTAGGCAACTCTGTGGTAGAAGCCAGTCAGAAATACTAACTCCTTCAGGACACTTTGAAGATGATTTCTTGTTATAATCAGAAATTTCTTGTTATCATCAGTAATTCTGGGCTACCAAATTCACTCAGTGTTTGATATTCTCATGTTTCAAAGAAGCGTTATTGAGCTTCCCAATTTGATAACAATTGACACTTTTATTGGCACTGAGCCATCTGAAATTTCAGGGAGTGATGAACTTACAAATATCCCTCTTGATTCCCGTGTTGCCATGCAACTCTCTCTCCTGGCTATACTGTTCTGTTTGCTTTTAAAATTTTTTTTTTATTATTTTTTATTTTATTTTTTTAATTGGCTTTGCTCATTCATCTATCATTGCTGTGCTTCCTGCTGTTGGTGCTTGTCTGCCAATGGCTTTTGAAGTCGACCCTGCCACAGCCTGTTGACATTGCTAGTCTGTCTATTGTGACTGCGTATCTGTGGCAAAATACTGGGGCTCTTGTTGCCATCCTTGTCCCACGCTGTACTTTGGTAGTTCTTACTGCGCTTCTGTCAATTCTGTCAATACTGACAATTTATGCCATGTTGTTTCTTTATGAGAAGGGTGATCTCTTAAGGCTGTGCAATAGATGGTTTTCTGTTTGGTGATTGAGCCAAACATGAAAAAGTAATGCCTGTATTGCAGTAGATTTTTTTTTCTTTTCTCATGGGAATGAAAGGCTGAAAAATATTTATTCTGGATCAAGAAAACATTTAGCTCAATCTTAAACATAATATTTTGTTTCCAGTGTAGATATTTCTAACAAAAGTAAACAACAGAACTGCCGCAGTAAACTTCAGGCACCACCAGCCAGGAGCATTGCCCTTGGTGAGGAGTCAGGACACTTAGATAATGTTGATGTGGGAGGCTTTTGTTCCAGTCCTGCCTTGAGAAACATCACTTCACTTCTGCCTGCTTGGTGAATGTTTCAGGTGTCTCAGTGTATGAGTGTACTCAGACATTCAACTGTTGACAGTTTACTTTGTATAATCGTCGTTAACAAGAACTGACAGCTGCTTGTCCTACCTTCTGAAGAACGTGAGAGTTTAACCTGTTATATCACTCTGATCTCTCTCGTGAATATTTAAGTATTTATAAAACATTGATGAACTTCAGAAGAAGAAATGAGAACAACTAATGCTAGAACACATGACGGTCACTGCAGTGGTCATAGTGTTCTGAGCTCCCAGTTCTTAAATGCACACCATAGTAACTGTTATCTCTGTGTGGCATCACTGAACATAACTGCAAATGTTTTTATTTGTGTATAAACAAGATTTCATATTGATATGTCACTGAGAGCTCTGAACTCTGTGGAGGGGGCAGTGATTCCTGGAGCAGGAAGCAAGGCAGTTTGTTCTCCATCTCAGTCTCAGGTTAGTGTCAGCTCTTTGAAGAAGGATTAGTCTCTGCGATGATGACATTAGTAATGAGTTGTAACTCTTGCAGAAGTTTAATTCTCGTCAACTGTTTCATCACTTCAGTTCCTAGACCAGTGTAAATGTTGAAGTATATCAAAATATACTTAGAAACTACTCAGCCTCAGTTTCATTGAAATCCACTCCACTGAGAAATTGAGTCCAAGTACTTGTGTTTAGCAAAGAGTTCATTCTGGTGCCAGAATGGTACATTGCAGTTGGAAAAGCTGGCAATAGATCCTCATCCAGCAGAGATTCTCCAAAATTGTCTCCCTGTTTCAGTCTGATAGTACAACAAGGAATACAAGCTGTTAAGTTTAGGTATAACTAATCTGGAAATGGTCTTTTGGGCCTCTCTCTGCTAGTTGTCATGATGCTAAGGTCTTGTTGCTTTGCAGTCATATGCCCAGATTGTTACTTTTGTTAACCCTGGCTGTAGGATACATCTGGGTCTGACCCACTGGCAAGGCCCACAATAGTTCACTGCTCATAGCACAGCTTTCTTCCAGCACCATCTGGCCATCTAATCTGCTCAGAGTGAATAAAATGACTAATGGTCTGTTGAATAAATCCCATTCTGAAGCATTATTCTCTCACAGAGACAGAAAAAACTCCGAGCTGAAATGCAAGTCCTCTAGTCAATGAGAGTTTTGAAGCAAAAGTGCAACTCTCCTTTTTGCTGGCTCTCTCATGAGTTGAGGTATCTAGAAGAGCAAAGGTCCTTTGTATCAACATATTTAATCAGGTGAAAAATTGCAGCATTTCAGATTATATCTCTCTATGAAACCATACAAACTGAGTCTGTTAGAAGTTCTCTCCATGACACTGTATTCATATATAATTGATTTAGAAAAATGGCTTCAACTTCTTTTCTCCCATCCTTGTATTTCCTGCTTCACATTATCATATTTGTCCACCAGGATGTTATTTCTCAATTCACTTTTATTGCAAGATTCTCTACCTTTTTATTTATTTATTTACTTATTTTTATTCCTGCGTCTGTATCCAATGCTTTTGTATCCAGAGTTTCTTTGGTGAATGCTGTGGTGAATTTGTACTGGTCTCGTGGAAACTGTCAAAGGTATTGTAACTCGCTTCTTATCAGACAGAACATCATACCTCAGACCATTCTCTTTATTATGGAGGTTGTGATTAAATTGATTTGATTGTCAAGTTCCCCACTGTCAATCTTATCAACCATTAGTAACCTTCTCTATCATGTTCTCAATTTAGTAAGCCAGTTCTAGGATAGCTGCCAGATTTCAATCGCAGTGAAAGCAACAGCTGCGGTTTCTCCAGCACTTCCTAGCCACTCTTGTGTGCCTATATCAGCACTTTCAGAGTCTGGACTCTATTTGATCTTCCTTAGAAAATGATGGAGATGCACTGCCTTATTTATTTTCTCATGCATTTGTCGTGCAAAGCATATAACATCAATACTTCTCCTGATCATTTCTCTGGGTAGAATCTGAGACAATTCAGAAAACTTTCTTTTCCATGAAAGACAAGAAATTTGGTCTATGAAAGACCAAGTTATTGGCAACAAATATCTACAATGGTGTTCTCAGTCTTTCTCATTGAAGCCAGCTGAGACAGAGAATGCTCCTGCACGTCCATTGGCAGCACTGGGCACCCTCTGAGGCCTCACTCTGGATGATTATCATTTTTCCTTAAAGAAAAGGATAAGTAAATATGATTTGAAACCTTACTTTTCATTGATAACCTTTACTTAACATTATCTTATGAACCTACACCAAAGTGCACCTTCAGAAAATGCAGTCTAAAATGTGTTTTTGTAAGCTGCTGAATTCCCTGTGCTCTTATCTGGTTCCTCACATCAGCTACAGGATTGTTGCCATGAATAACGATGTTGTGCAAAAATTATGAGCAATGGGATGATATGTTTATATGATGTAGATCTAGGAAATACACAATCTGAAAAAAAGGAAAAGGGTCAAAATAAATACCAGGGAAATAAAATTTCAGAAGACTGCCTCATATTAATCTTTCCTCAAGTATAAAACTCAAAAGAATTGCACTAACTTCTGAAAAATATGTACTTTTAAAAAATTTATTATTTGGACAAAGAGAGCTGTGATGCATTTTGTTCGTGCTTTCAACCCGGAAGGCTGTGCTTCATGAGTGTGGGCTGATGTAATGTTGCTTACTCTGTTTGGAACCTTTTTTGCATAACATTGAGAGCCAGTAAGACAGAGAAATATTCTGTTATTGTTCATCTGTTCATAAATCTCCGATTCCACAAAATTCAGCCACATGAACCCACATGTTTATAACAGCAGTGTTCAGCAGATGAAGGTAACTGGTATCGTCCAGCAGTTTATCTTCTCAAAATTGTTTCACCTCAGATGTAGCACTTGTCAGCTGTAATGAATTGTTCTTGAATTTAAGGTGCAATTAAGGTATCTTTTTTCAATTTCATATAAATTCATGTTATCTTACAGAAGATTAAAAGACTTTTTCTTTTCAATTACAGTACTCTAATACCAATTTATTTAATATAAATAAATTTGGTTTTGATCCTATAAAATGCTATGAAGATTGAGAACCTAAAATTGTTGCAAGAGGAGATGAGGATACAAAAAAAAAAAAAAAAAGCCATTAAAAAAAGATGTTAACATTACAGTCAGTCTTGATAGTTATTTTCTCACCCATCCAGTGACTCCAATGTTTCTGTTGCTTTTAAATGCACGGCAATTTCAACACATTTCATGTAAAAACACTTTTAAATCCTACACTTTCTCTACATGCCATAGGCAAGCTAACTTTCATTTCAATCTTTCTTTTCCCTAAAATTAACAAAGTAAAACAATCAGAATGGATTTTTCAGTACGGGAATGTAACTCATCGAAATGTTAATTTACAGTATTTCTTGGCATTGTTCAATTTTCTGTGACCATCAAAACAAATTTTAAATTCTATTTCTTGATTAACCAACTGATTTGGCTATTCATTCCCAGTTGTGATTGATGCTATTGATTGACTTCTCAAAGGGTCTGATTCCAAGCCATTTGAAGACAAGAGAGCATCAATAATTTAGTTTGTGTACTCCGGATCAGGACTGACTTGCAATCAGAATAACTGATGTTTTCTTGTTGGCTGCTCTTCACTGCCACCGATTTTGTAACAAGGAGAAACAAGCATTAGCCAGGACTAAACTGTAAAATGTTAGTTCTTTAAATTAAAATATAAAGATGAAATACTGAAAACATGACAAGAGTATTAATGGTATTTCCTATTTAAATAACACTAATTACGAACTATCTAATAAAGATGTGAGGGTAAAATGCACCGTGATTTTTATTTTGAGTGAGAAAATGAAAATAATTAAAAACTATGATGATTACAGGTAACAACAGTTGTACAGAGAAATGAAATCTAATTGTTGTTTGAGTGAAATAATTTGAATCTCTCCTAAAATACACAAGTTTCAACTTGAAGCTCCTAATTTAGTGTGATCTGTAACAAAAATCATGTTAACATTAAATTTACATTTATATTTTTTACTCTAAAATTTAGGAAATAGGTTTATTAGACAAGCAGGAAGTAGCTTTCTAGTGGCCAAAATACTGTGTTAAGTTTTTCTTATTACATTACTTTTGTTCTGGAGAATCATTAATATTAATTCACTGAAATCTAGCAAACGTCAGCTGAAAGATAATTGTGTGAGAAGGACTGGATACCTTTCCTTGCAACTTTCACTACATTTAAAAACAAGTTTTTTTCTTCTTCTTCGGCAAAACTAATTTGAAAAAGGACTTATGGGCTCTCTCTATCAGCTCTCTCTTATTCCAAGACAACCTTTTAGATTTTGTGTCTACCAGAGACACACACACACAGATACACATTCTGTAAAGTGCTGTGAATTTACACTAATTTGAAGAATTAATTACCAGCAACACTGAAAACCAGCTAGTTTTGAAGTGCAATGAAGAGCACCACACAGCAGTTTAAGACAGCAAATAATTGCATCGTATCAAGCAGAAACTCTGGTTTAGTTAAGCAAAATTGTCCAAGTGCCAAATTGGTGTTTGGCCAGGACACTGCAGCAAAACCCTTACTTTTAAAGCAGTAGTACTAGAGCATTAAGGAATTAATGAATGAATGTTAAGGAATCGAAAAACATTAAGGAATAAAAGTGTGTTGACTTAGCATTTCAGCCAAAACATAAAATAAACTCTCAACATAAAGGGCATGTCAGCATTGTATAATTATTGTAAATACCTTGAAACTTCAAACTTAACCTTAGGTGACAATTGCAGATTGAATTTATGCTTCTAACTTAAGCTGCTGTATCACCATGTTTTCAACCCAAGAGAATGTATTTCACTTTTTTTTTGGCCTTTTATTCTAATTGTGGTTTATAATCCAGCCTGGCATCAAACAGGGGCTCCAGGGCAGCAGGGAAGGCTCCAACTTATGTTTCTGGCTGTTTCCCCCGGAAGGAGCCCCCAAGGAAGAGGTGAGATTGCTCCTTCCTGAGGAGGAAATGGGCATTCATAGAAGGGGAAATTTCTGGAGCGCAGGGAGAGAGAGGCAGAGACAGCATTGGGAGCAATTCTGCCACAGAGGGAGAAGCCGGGAGGTTCCTTAAAGGAACAAGGACATGGTCAGGCTTTGAGGTGATGGCAGCTTTCATTGGAAAGATGAGGGGAATGCACAGAGCCTTTTCACACCAAACACACAGAAAACAAGTGTAAGAAACACTAAGAGAGCAGGAGAAAAAAATATTTTTAGTTTAGTCAGCCTCACAAAACAGAGTTGTGTTACACCTCCAAAGTGATTTTGTATTAGTTTTCATCCAGATCAAACA
Organism: Cygnus olor; assembly: GCF_009769625.2. Taxonomy (NCBI): domain Eukaryota; kingdom Metazoa; phylum Chordata; class Aves; order Anseriformes; family Anatidae; genus Cygnus; species Cygnus olor. The sequence continues at coordinate 12,210,920 of NC_049171.1, forward strand.
GTACCTGAGATTCAGAGCTTTCCGATATCTTTGGCGATTGCCTTAAGGAAAATGTAAGGTGATTCAGTAAGTCTGGTTTACCTGGAGCTCAGTCTCACAATTCAGCTTATTCAGAATTACATTGTTTTCTCTTAGTGTTGTGAAAATCCTAAGTAAACCAGTCAACTGCCAGCAGCCACATGAAATTGCTTAAATTCCTGGAATCTGACTGTGCCACAATAACATCAGGTGTTGCTGATTCCATTCTCCCACTGTAAATGATAACGGAAGAAATTTAAGGCAGAGATAAAATTGTTATCACTATGCAGGTAGAGAGAACCAGCACATTCTTGATTTTTTGGGGGCTTGCAAAGTTATTGGTCAAATGTTAAACCCCCCACAAGAGAGTTATTTCATCTTTCTTTCAAAGAAACTCTAATTTACTATCAAATGCCACTTCAGAACAGACCCAAAACACTTGTGAAGCTCAGCATAAACACTTAGAGCTGGTGAAAAAAAGGTGAAAACAAGGGTCTTAGGTCTTGGTCCTCTGTTTTGTTCTGAGATATCTTACATGGGTATATAGAGCACCTTTATCTTTTTCATTCCACAGCCTGGGAGTAGGTGCCTGCAACTTCTCTTTGGAAGCAATTGTGCAGGAAATGTTATCCAAAAGGCCGCCAGCAAGGCTAAATGAGGAAATGACTGCTGGCGTGGCATTTTAACAGGATCCCAAAGACAAAATCTTACCTTCCTCCCAGCTCAATAAACGTACACCTGAACACAGCAATACATACTTTTGCACATATACACCTCTATAAACACATAACTCAGGTAATTAGAATATTTCAATTTGTTGATTTGCCTTAGATTTAAATCAGCTTTTCTCACTTCACTTTGAAAATACCTTAACAGTGGTGGATTTTCAGCTCCTGAGGAGGCCACTTTTACAGGTGAGAAGACAGGTCCCTCACACAGCTCATCAAGCCATAATGGAAAGGTTTATAAAGATTTTATTTTAATAATTTGACCAGTAGGCACTTAGCTAAAAGAGACCAATGGTTCTGGGTCTAGTTCTTAATCATAATATTGTTTTTATATTTAATTAGAAAATGTACAAACAGTATTCTGGAAGTGGGCCTGGACACAGCTTGCTGCTCCCAAGCGAATCCCCTAATCACCATTTCACTGAATGCTGTTGATACTGGATGTTGCGCTCTTAAGAGATTTGAACTAGTTTCTTGTGGTGAGACAGTTTCAGTGGTGAGGAAGAGGATGTCATTCCTCCATTCTCATTCTGCCTTCCAGAATAGCTACCTAGTGTGTTTAGGAGATAGAGATTTCACCTTGTAAGGATGGAAAGAGAATTCATACCACTTTGCACAGAAATGGTAGGGCGAAAGGTGGATACTGCTGTCACAAATGTGTCCTGCAGGGTGTCTGCTCCTGTCAGCATCAGATATGGTCTGAGAAACTTTGTAGACCAAATCCCACAGGCACTTCTATGAGAAGTCTGTACATTCTGGCACATTGGGCCTCAGCTGATATGCCCCTACTCACAGCAGGGAGGCTTGACATAGACAGAGGTACTTTTTCAGCACTTCGAGATTAAAAAAAAAAAAAAAAAGGCAAAACAGATATGGAGATTGTTTAGCTAGCTGCTTAAAGTGGATTTTGAAACCTGCATTCTGCCCCATATATCTGACATGAGCCAGGTACGACTCACATTGAATGTGGCAGAGATTTTGCAGTCTAAAGAGTTAGATGTATCTGAAGAAAAATAATGCATTCTGCATGGTCTACTGGAACAGAAAATTAAAATGTATGTGTCTGCTCTCAAGGAAAGAATTATAAAATTAGGCTGATAGGTCTGATTTGGTCTCACATATTGAGACATATCACCTTTCCCATGTTGCTCATTTCTTCAAGGATAAACAGTATCTAAAATGAGCATTGTGAATAAATGAAACTGTTCTTTTCAATATTAATTCAAGGTAAAACAAGTGTCCAGTAAAGGCATATATAATACCTCTACTATATAAAGGAATTTCACTTTTTTTTTTTAAAAAGATACTTTGCTATTACTGCTACTAATAGTTTCCCTTATAGAAAATATGACTAGTTTCAGCACCAAGAAAATTACTAGAACTAGGCCAATTGTTCCAAAAGGCTGAGGGTGTTACCATTCTAAACAACAAACCTATTAAAATGCAGACTCGTCACTAGATATGGCTTATCACATTAAGAAACTGTTTCACTTTAAACTAGGTAAAGAAGCTGAAAATTGAGGCAACTACAATAAATATAACGAAGAAAAAAAATGCATTTTCTGATACTACTGCTATTACAAAACCTGTTCTTCCTGTATTCTATATACGTAGAAATGTTATGCCAAATATTTGACAGAGCACGGATGACATTTCTGTAATTTATACTGGAAGAAAAGGACAGCAAATCCACCAGCATCAGTTAAAATCAATACAATCCACAGCAACTGTCTGCAATGCAGAGGATACAGGGGCAGGCATTTAAAGACGGTCAGAAAAAGAGAGGAATGTGAACAAGCTGCCTGTAAAGAACATTATACACAGATGCCTGAATGCAGATTTAAAAACAAAAACAAAATATCAAAAGCAAACAAAACACAAAACCCCACACAGACTAAAGCTGTCCTAAAATGTTTTTTAACTTGCAGCAGATAGCAGTGACCCGAGTGTTGTTACAGGAACAACAGTGACAGAAGAATAAGCTGCTATTAGACACCCTCTGGACAGTAACAAGTACTTCTGCATGAAGTCATCAAGTTGTCTTGTTTCTTCTGTAGTTAATGCATTAAAGGGTGTGGTGGTTTCACCTTGATGGACAGCTAAACTCTACCACAACCGGTCTCTCACTCCCCCTCCTGACAAGAAATGGAGGAGAAAATACAATGGAAAAGGGCTCAAGGGCTGTGATAAGGACAGGGAGATCACTCACCGTTACTGTCATGGGTGAAACAGACTCAGCATAAGGGAGGTTAATGTAAACTATTGCCTATTACTAACAGTCTAGAGCAGTGAAAACTAAAAGCCAACTAAAAACACCTTACCCCCACCCACCCCCTCAAGCAGCATAGGGGAACTTGAATGGGGGTTGCAGCCAGTCCCTGATGCTTCGTCTCCACCTCACGGTCACTCTCTGCCCCTGCTCCACGTGGGGTCCCTCCCACGGTCACTCTCTGCCCCTGCTCCACGTGGGGTCCCTCCCACAGGATGCCGTCCTTCCCGAACTGAGCCTGCGGGGGCTGCCCACAGGCAGCAGCTCTTCAAGAACTGCTTCCACGTGGGTCTGTACCATGGGGTCCATCCATCCCCCGGGAGCAAACGACTCCAGCACGGGTCCCCCATGGGCGGCAGCTCCCCCTAGACCCCCTGCTCCTGCGTGGGCTCCTCTCCACGGGCTGCAGCTATAAAGCTATTTATCTCAACTCTGAGGAGTCCAAATCTGAGAAGTCCATCAGATGAGTGTTTACAGAGGCCCAAGTGACGTCTTCGAGGTCAATTTTACATGAATATGAGGCAGGAATCAAAAAAAAGAAAAAAATCAATAAAAATATTTATCCATGCCACATTCTTGCTGCTGGGGAAATTTAAAAATGAAACACATAGTAAACTCACAGTTGTCTCAGGGCTTATCAGTGCAGTGAGAAGGAGTACCTTCTGTGAACTGAAATCCAAAGATTTAGTAACATCCATACTGACATAAGACAAAATCTTTTGCCTAGAGGACACTGTAGTGATGCATTCTCTGGAGTTAGAGTTGCAAATTATCTCTGTATGAGCCTGGTTTTTAATCTTTCCATTTTAAGTTGCCAAAACAGAGTTAATCTCACTAATGTATTTGTTTGCTCTGGAAAGTTAAAAGCTTGGTGAAAAGCCGATAGGCAAATTACATTAGTAAGATATGACAATTTCAGTAAAACAAAGACTTCCTTTTTTTAATGAACATAATGTCTCAAAAACTTCTGGGCTATAGCAGCACCAAACAGAGTTAATTTTTATTGATCTGAGAACTCCAAGAGCAACCTTTGCATACTTTGAGATGGTAAAGTGGTCAGTATTTAAATCATCCTAAATGCATTTGGAAAACATTAATGAATTTTATGATGTAGGAAATGTAAGAGTTTTATTTTTTTATGGGATTTACAGACTTATAATTACATTATTCCTGGCACCAAAAAAGAGGCTGAATTAATGCACTTCTGATATAGATCTAGCACCTAATAGTACTACTATTAAGTGTCTGTATTGTGTCTAGCAATCCACAAGTATTAAATTCCCAGAAACTCTGACACACAGAGATCGAACCAGGGTCCGGGAAGGTTCCAGGTAATACTGTGGCAAAGAAAATCAGAGGTTGGTTGCATTGGAGTGGCTGGGTTGCCTATATGTGATAGAAATCAGATAAAATGATCTTATACAACATCATTCAGCTAAAGACAAATCTGGAAGGAGAAGAAATTAAAAATGAGACCAATACCTTGATCTACCGCTCCTGACTTGTGAGCTACAAGTGATAACTCGTCCTCTCTTCCAAGCAAAATCTTTGTACCCTTACACGTTTTTGAGGCTTTCAGTGATTATTAGTGAGCTGGAAGGCTCTAGATGAAGCTAGGAACTACCAAGATTTAGAATGATTCTTCAGATACATAATCTTAATTCGGTTAAGACTAAGGAATTTAAATTTTGTTAGTTACCTCTACATTAGTCAGAAAGTTCACTCTTCAGGCCAGACAAATAATACCTTCATATCTACCAAAGCATCTAAACCTCAGAGTCCTTGTTACTGTATTCTTTCACTGCAGATTTCCTAGGATCTCTCATACTTTAAATTGTAAGATCACACGTGAGTTAGACTGCCTTCCTCCCCTAAAACAATTTCCATTCTTACAGTTTTTGATTACTTCCCAAAGTAATGAGAGAGACAAACGTGCAGTAGCAAAATTAAGTTTAGTGCAGACAATTTAACTGAATATTTCCAGTCTTTCCAGGAGCTAGGATATTTATATGAAGTTTGATTCTGACTTCAAATCTAAGCCAGGAACAAATGCAAATGCCTTTATGGAAATGTAAGGCAATTCAGACCTCTCTATCTGATGAATACAGACAAGCATACAAAATTTTTCTGCCCACATATGAATTGAAAATTGAAAGTTGAAAAGGAAACTACTCCCATTTTGATAAGTGGTTGTTTCTGCAAATTCATAGATCCTGTATACCTAACCTGTAAAACTTCAGATTGATTTTGTAATCAATAATCTGACTGAGGTGGGCATTTTGGAGATGTTGCTTTCAGCTCCATGTATGGAAAGTGCTACTTTATTAGTAACAAGTAGTATTGTGTTAATGCTGAAGATCACAAGTGATTTAGCATCCTCTATAAATTTAGTGGTACACATATTGTTATTTAACTGTTAGACTGGAGATGCTTGGCATTAGATTTCAAGACTACTGCAAATAATACCACAGACAATAATCTCCAGTTTGTCTGTTCTTAATACGTGATCCATAAGGCCCTTTAAAAAAGATACTGTAAGCCCATTTTAAATCATAGAATGGCTTGGGTTGGAAGGGACCCTTAAGGACCAGCTCCAACCCACCTGCCATGGACGAGGACACCTTCCACCAGGCCAGGTTGCTCAAAGCCCCATCCAACCTGGCCTTAAACACTTCCAGGGATGGGGCAGCCACAGCTTCTCTGGGCAACCCGTTCCAATGCCTCACTGCCCTCACAGCAAAGAATTTCTTCCTTATATCTAAACTAAATCTACCATTCAGTTTAACACCATTACCCTTTGTCCAGTACACTCCCTAACAAAGTGTCCCTCTATACCTATCTTGCAGGTCACCTTTAGGTTAATAGACTGAATGGCTGCTAGGATCACTACTAAATCCACTGGACTCAGCATTTGTGTCACTATGATATCACTACTTTTCTGGTGCCAAAAAATAAGTGGAATGACATTACTCATTTTTGTACTGGTCTGAAAGTTGAATTAGGACAGAACAGCCTCAGTTTCCTCAGCTAACCACAAGAAAACATTAATTTAGTTAATATAACTGAAATACCTGTCCCTCTGTAAATGCAAAGGTTTTGTATAAACAATGGCTGCAGCTCCTTTGCTTTTGTTTGAAGTATTTCTCCAGGTGGATCTGAAAGAAATGCTCGGGGGGGAGGGGACCTCTCCCTAGGCAGGTTGCTTGATCCAGAAAGGAGTTAGAGCAGCTCTCTTGCCAGACTGTATGTACAGGATGTTTTTATTCAATTCTCCAGAGAGCTGCACATCTCACTGTCTGATAAAAAAAGAAGCTGTTAGCACATGTCAAATTCCAACCAGGTGGAAATCACCAGAGAAAGATTTGAGCAGTTACAGTCAGGAATTTAGTAGATGCATAAATTGGACAGAAGAAAAAAGAGACTCTGCCTTCCCAAATATATAAAATATGGACCCAAAGTCACCGTAACACCTAGCATTTAATGGTGCAAAGGTCAAGTTTCAAAAAATATTTCAATGGATGCTACTTTTGAGGCAGTTTCTCTAAGACAGAGGAGAAACACCAAGTCAGGGGATCTGCTGTACATGAGTATTGATTTTCTTCAGTATCTTCACTCTACAGGGTATCTTTAACTTATATCATCAGTGTTATTTCAGTTGGCTCTGCTCTGTGAGCTGGACCATAATACTTTATATACACAAGCACATGATAAAGGCAGTAGTTCCCCCCCGCCCCCCCCCAAACAAAACAAACAAAACATAGATATTTTTTCATACAGGAAGTTACAACAGAAGATTAATGGACTTGTGGAAAAGGAGAAAAAGCTGCAAGTAACTGTCTTCCTTAATAGCAAGGGAAAAACTTTTTTTTTCCTTGTCTTCTTTATAGAAGGCTCATAAAAATACAGTAAGATCGTTTTTATGTCTTACAGTGATATGTATCACAGGTAGATTCAATTTTTTAGCTGACCCACCCAACTTCTGGAAAGTATTTAGAATCATTAAACTTCATTTTATGATGACTAGAAATGCTATCTTGCCACCTGGGATCTGCTTAAATCTTGGCATTGTAAATATCAAGGTATGCATTCATTGTGATATTAAATTAAAGTAGGCTTTGAAGGATTAATTGCTCTCAAGTGTGCTCAGTTCTTCCACATTAGGGAAGCTATGATTTCAAACTGCAACTTTATCCATTAAACTCTCTGGTCTGAATTCAATTTTGTCATCATACTCTGCTGGAATTTGTAAGTGTCTTTACAATAGATAACACCTGGGACAGAACCAACACAGAGTTTTGTTGCCTCGGGACAATTTATCTTTCTATTGACATGTGTATAAACTATATATATGCTTTCTGAGCATACAACATAACCTTCTTGCTGCTAGCCATCAACCTGTGGTCCCGAGGGACAATCACACTGTACATTTCCCAGAGTTCGAGTGCTGTGACATGACTTGTCAGATAGCATCCTAAGCTTGTTAAATGGTGTCCTTTTATAGGCAGGGTGTTGAAACCATAATGAGTTCCAGCTGGAATCAATGCTGTGTTTCTGTTTTTATTATGGTGCCAAATAGCTGGTTTATACTATTATATATATATATATATATATACTATATATATATATATATATATATATATTTAAACTTGAGTTGGAGCAGAGGAGGAAAAACATGCCGCCAGATACTTTTATCAGCTGGACAGTGGCAACAGAGATGAGTCCTTTTGTCTCTCAGGAGAGACCTTCCTGTAGCTGTGCTTCTCATTTTCTCTCTTCTGCAGCTGAAACCTGTTTGTTTTTCCACCACCAGAGCAAAGTCATATTTGCAGCAATAACTCTGATGGGAAAGACAACTATTGTTGTGGCTTCTCTGCTGAAGCCACTGTGGTTTTAAATTAAACTAATTGGACTTTAACAGAGCAGGAAAAAAAAACACAAACGAACAAACAAACAAAAAACAATCTAGCTTCAGCAGGGAAAACAGGAGCTTACTTGAGAAATGTATCCTAATTTGGCCTGAGAACCAAACCCTACTTTGTTTTATGAGTGCTGAGATATTGCTGCTTATGCAAGCTCTTTTTGGTCTGAGCTCTTGTGTATGGTGTCATATTCTTAACTTTAGAAATGGGTAGAGCCTGAGCTGTGTGAGAAGGTTATATTTCCAGGAGGTAGGACTTTGAATTCCTTCAGAATGATGTTGCAACTGAGCCTAAGCCTAAGCATGAATCATGTAGGCATAAAAACTGTCTCTGGAACTAGCAGTCCTTCAGGTTTGCCTTGTAATACCATTAAGAAAAATAGTGAAATCATATAGCTCTATTGTTTATATAAAAGTTCAGTGATTGCTATGTCCTTACGGGTTATTTGTCATAACAATTATCTGTTAAATGTATTTTATTTTTTTATTTTTCATAATTGTGCTGCTTGGCTAGTCAGCAGAGATTCTATTGGGGCACAAGAACTGACTCAGAGGGCTTACTCATCCCATTCAGAAATAGTAAGGCAGTTCAGGAACCAAAGTATAAGGACTCTAGTCTTTGATTTATTTCAGCAAAAACTTGCCAATTAGGATATCAAGTAGTCTCATAAATCCAGATCCATCCTACTTAGACATTAAATCAGAAGTGTATCTCTAGAAGACAATTTAAACTGTAGTTGGATTGGTTTGCTTCCAACGATGTCCACCGTTCCTGTCGACTTGAGGACTCTAATTCCTAACTGAAACACTTCAAGTACCTACAGCCAACTGAAATGAATACTGATATGTGTTACAGTTAGTTGAATTTCTTAGGCAATGGCAGTGCACTATATAACACAATGGGACATGTATAGATTCATATCAGCTAGTAGACAAGCTCTCAGGGAGGAGGTTTGCAGGGTTTTATTGTAAACTTTGTAAACGATGAGGTGATATTGACAAGTTAGACTTTGGCAAGCTTTGCCATAGAAGAAACCTTGTTATAATGGTTGGAGAGCTTGTGTTACTGCCGCTGATCATTATTCCAGGAACAGAGCAGAGCATAGAAGAAGTCAGGAGCAAAAGAGGTAAGAAGAAAATAAAAGCTGCAGGGCTACCAGCATTAGCTGGAGAGCAAAATGGGTCAGAGAGAAAAGACCAAGAGAAATTCTGTACAGAAAGGCAGGCGATGCAATAGGATGCTAAATGAAATTGAAGATGTTAGAGAGAAGGATTATAGCAAATAGGTCAAAGGATTATTTTTAAGGATGGGAAATGTCTGAATGCTGAGATGAAGTGTGACTCACTTTCTAATTGTGAAATTTGTCTCTTCGCCTTATGCTCCTTCAATAAGTTACAAAAATTAAGCCCTCTGATTTTGTATGATACCCTTAAAATCTATACATAAACTTTTATCTTGAAATTGATACCAAACAAGATATAGATATTAAAGGAATTACTTCAAAAGATCACTCTTGACTAGATAATTAATAATTTTTCCCTTTGAGAGCTGAACACCTTTTTACTTCTGAATGCTGTGGTTTCAAGCACAAAAACTTGCTTTTTTATTTTTATTTTTTAGTAATGTTCTGGAATAGTAAATTAAAACTGAGATGGAAAAACATCCAAATAATCACCAAAGAAATGGTAATATGGCAGTCTTGTCTTCCTCGACAGGTTCTGGTGCCTCAGCAGAAAACAAAAGGGAGGAGGAAAAAATAAAATAAAATAAAATAAAAGTCCAGTTAGTGAATGCACAGCACAGAATCTCCTGGCTGGACAGGATTCAAAATTAAATTTCATTAAAATGGCATACATACTAGGTGGGGATTATCACTATAACCCTCTTTCTAAAGGAAGTCCTTGCCTTTGTCCTTGGAAATGAAGGGAAGAGGCAATTCCACCTTCTTGTACTTGTGAATAAAATTCAAAGGTTTGAAACAAAAGGAAAATTCCTAAGTATGCACTGCTGTCTTTTTCAGATTACGTTATCTGTGATTCATGTTCCTATCCTTCATTTTTTTGTACTGTACTCTTGGGACAGCAAGAAAATTGCAAAGGAGTAAATGAATATTACTTTGTCAAAAAGGTGAAAGACACATCTATCATATCCTGTTCTTTTGATCAGATAATTTGTGGAGAGGGTGCAAAGTAGTAAATATTCTGGGTAGGTAGATTTATTTATTTATTTATTTTATTTTCATTTTGAATCACAGAGTCGCAGAATGGTTGAGATTGGAAGGGACCTCTGGAGGTCATCTGGTCCAAACCCACTGCTCAAGTGTCACCACCTAGACCAGGTTACCCAGAACCACATCCATGTGGCTTTTGAAGATCTCCAAAGAGGGAGAATTCACAGCCTCGCTGAGCAACCTGTGCCAGTGTTCCATCACCTGCACAGCACAGATGTGCTTCCTGATGTTTAGGTGAAGCATCCTGCATTCCAGTTTATGCCCATCTCCTCTTGTCTTAGAAGTAAGAACAAGTTGTTTCTATGTAATTAAGTATTAATGGTAAAAATACCAATTTATCTGAAAGAAAGGACCCAACACACTAACATACAGTGTAATATAACCAGGTGGGCATTTAATGAGGTCCTTAAGGGACAGACAGAAAAAACAAAAACAAACAACAACAAAACAGTACTGTTAAATGTCTGTTTCCAAGATCCTTCTCAAATCCTAGAATATAAGAAAAGACATGTCTCACATCAGAAAGTCAGGCAAAAGTTGCAAAAAGGTTAATATGTGTGTAGGTGTCAGAAGTTTTTTGGCTGTTTCCTCTCCTGGTTTCTATTCCAAGACCCTTTCAGTGTTTTGGAGGACAGATATAACAAAGACAACCAATAGGAACTGTCAAAGAGAACAAATGGGCATGGATCAGTCATACACTGGGATTTTATTTTCGCCAGCAACAGAGAATGATTTGGGCCCAGAAGTTACATCTATAAAAACAAAATCTAACAATGCTCTGGATAGAGGTATTGATACTGTGGAATCTATTTTCTGTATGGCCTAGTAATGCATACAAGACAAATGTACATCCATTACAGTACCTCAGCGGCCAAAATAAAATACACAGAAAACATATATACTTATGCTGTTAGGATGAAAATTGAAGCCAAAATAAAACAATATTGGCTGATTTGATTTACCTATACATGTCTTGTATAATGCAACAGCACAATTGCATAAAATGTTGGTCAAATAGTTATTCAGTTTTTTATCTATTATAATAAATTTATTTTCCAAAACGTAAAAATAAAGGATAAAAATTGTTGTTTGAAGATCTTTTGCAAGCATTTCTAACAATCTGATAGGTACTGAAATTCTGAAACTACAGTCCTAGTCCAACATACTTGTTGGACTAGTAGAAATCTCTTCCACAAAGCTAAAGGCAGTATCTTTTCAGCATGTGTCTGTCTAATGCAGAAAATAGACAATGTTCTCCTTTTAACTCTGAATATAAGTAGAATATGAGCTCCAAGACTAAAAATTTTGTTACCGTCATACACTTTAAGCCTTCATGACAAAGGGAAAATACCTGTGGAGTTGACAAGAGCAATATGTTCCTGGTTAGCTTATTGTCCTCTGTATAAACACGTACTGCATGGATGAAAGGAACATGAAATTTATCTTCCTGTAATATATATATTTGACATATTGACATGTGTGTTTTCAAAGTGCCATAAACATCATCTTATTTTTTTGGGTCTCAGTGGAAAATAGTCTTGTAAACTTGGAATTTGGAAAATAAAAATAAAAGTCGTGTTCTGAACTGTGATTCCATCATGGTTCCATCTCTGAAAAAAGAGAGAGAGAATTTTTTTTTTTTTTTTTTTTTAACATAGATGTAGCATCAGTTGAACTCCAGTGGATTTTCTTACATCTCCAAAAAGTGTTCTAAACATCAAAATATCAGTGATGGATTGATTTTTAAACCACTATTTTCTGGAAAAAAAAAAAAAAAAAAAAGAAAGCTTTTAAAAATTGCTTTGCAATTTAGTTTTAAATCTTAAAATGCAAGAATAACCATATACTTTTTTACTTACACACTTTGAGATGTATTTTTTCCATGATGTGGGTCCATGTAATCACACCAATCTCTTTCAGTGTTTGAAGATTAAAAGCCAATTGAACTTTGCTGAGCTTTTTGTGAAATCATTTAAATTAGAGCAGATTTTAATCTGATCCTTTCCATCTCCTGAAATATAATAGTTCACACAAAAATAAACTGTTACACATGGCATTTAAAATTTAGCTTATAACAATGGAAGGAACTGTCTTGGTGTATAAGAAATGACTCACTTAAAGTTTATAGGATTTAATGAGTCTGGCTTTTCTGTTACTCCACTTCAACCCAGAAATCACTTTCTAGACATCAAGGAACTATTGCTAGTGTATGAGTAGTGACAGTGGGAAAGAAAACCTTGGTGAACCTCTACAAAGAGGAAACAGTAATAGAACTGCATGGTCAGACATTATTATTCTGTTTTGCAAAAGTGACTGAGGATCTGAAACCATGGTCCCTGTTCTTGGGAGTTTGCTGTCTGATAAGCGTGAGTGGAGAAAGATTGATATAGATAAATAAATGGTGCTGATGCATTCAGACAAGCTATATACTGGGAACCAACACTAAGAACTTGATTTTGTTAAAATATAAAGTGTTTAAAGTATTTAAAGTATTTACTAATTCTTAAAAGTCACGTCTTTTTTTTTTTTTTTTTTAATCAGAGAAAAGTTAAATTGAGATAAAATTTGAAAAGATGTATTTTAATTACAAGTAATGATTTCTTCATGAGGGATTTCTATCTTAAATTCCACTACTGCTTACAATTCTTGAGCTCTCTCCTCCTAAATTAACATGAAAAGATGTCAAATCAGTCAGACTTTAAAAATGTTGTTTTATATGCATTGTTAACTTCTGTGGTGTTACTCCACAGTGACACTTTTGGAGTACTTCACTCCAATGGAGGAGGCTGACAGTTTTGCAGTAAGCAGTGGTTTCCTGCCCTAGTACCTCAGTTCTTATTCGCTGTACATTTGCATTTACATTAAACTTCACCCAGAGATGATCTATTGATCATTTAACATTAAAAAAATAAATTAAGAATAAAAAGATTTTTTCCTCATCTATGAAGTAAAGCCAAAAAAGGACATGCTGTTCATGCCTCATCAAATACACATTTGCAAGAAGACCTTCAGTTTAAAGGCAGGGAAAACATTAAGAATGTTAAAAGTCATCAACTGATGAATTTTCTTTCTTTACTGAAAGATACTTGGACTTGTGCAAAGCATTTGACACTGCTCTGCACAACATCCTTGTCTCTAAACTGGAGAGACGTGAATTTGATGGATGGACCACTCAGTGGCACTGTCTAGATGGTCACACTGAGAGTGTTGTGGTCAATGGCTCTATGTCCAAGTGGAGATCAGTGAGGAGTGGTGTCCCTCAGGGCTTGGCGTTGGGACCGTTTCTATTTAACATCGTTGTCCTCGTGGACGGTATGATTGAGCACACCCTCAGCAAGTTTGCTGACAACACCAAGCTGAGTGGTGGGGTCAATGCTATGTAAAGGGATCCTGACAAAGGTGGGCCTGTGCGTACTGGGCCTGTGCAATCCTCATGAAGTTCAACAAGGCCAAGTGCAAGGTCCTGTACATGGGTGAGGGCAATCCCAAACACAAATACAGACTGGGCAGAGCATGGATTGACAGCAGCTTTAAGGAGAAGGCTTTAGGGGTGTAGGTTGATGAGAAGCACAACATGAGCCAGCAATGTGTGCTTGCAGCCCAAAAAGCCAACGATGTCCTGGGCTGCATCAATAGAAGTGTGGCCAGTGGGTCAAGGGATGTGATTCTGCCCCTCTGCTCTGCTCTTGTGAGACCTCACCTGGAACCCTGGGTTCAGCTCTGGGGCCCATAAGACAAGAGGACATGGACCTGTTGAAGTGAGTCTAGAAGGAGGGCTGCAAAGGTAAGCAGGGTGCTGGAGCACCTCTCCTATGAAGAAAGGCTGAAGGAGTTGGGGTTGTTCAGCCTGGGGAAGAAAAAGCTCTGGGTAGACCTTATAGCGGCCTTCTAGTACCTAAAGGGGGCCTACAGGAAAGCTGGGGAGGGACATTGTCAAGGGGTGTAGCAATAGGGCAAAGGGGTAGTGGCTTCAAAACTGAAAGAGGTGTCCCTGTCTGTGGCAGGAGGGGTGGAACTAGATGATCTTTAAAGATCCTTCCAATCTTAAACTGTTCTGGATTCTATGATAAGCAGACAAAAATATTGTCTTTTTTTTTTTTTTTTTTTTTAATTTTATTAGTGTTTAGGAAGCCTATAAGAGCCACAGTGTTGTTTAGTTTGCATCCCAGATTTTGTGAAATCCAGGTGCTCCGCATGTACAAATTCCTTTTATCTGCTTTTTTTGCAAACCCTGTTTTCTATTTCCTCTCCTCTACCCTTACCCTCCCTTCCCATTTTCACTGTACTATAATACACTGAAAAGGCTGTATCAGGGTGATCTGCCAGAATTATCTATAGTTCTGATTATTTCTTGGAAAATGGTTTGCCCTCTCTATACTAGCAGAATATAAAGTTCTCAGCTTATTTTGGCTATTATTTTATTTTATTTTATTTTATTTTATTTCATTTATTTATTTTTATTTTATTTCACTTATCAGAATTAGAAATGCAAGAGATGATAGGGCATTCCTTTTATATATATATATATATATATATATATTTGAAGCAGTCATTATTTATCCACAAATTTTTGTAAAATGTTATTGCAGTAGATCATAACAAGAAGCTCTTTACTTAGTATTTTAAAGATTTTCAAATTTCAGAGACAGAAACTGCAGGAAATTTCTATCTGGTTACCAAAATTTATTTTCTGTCTGTCATTTTCCTTTTCAGAGATTCAAACAATACTGAGATTTTTATCTCTACCTAGGTCCTAATCCACTTCCAACATTAATATACTCAAATTCAAGTAATTTTTATTTCTAGTAAATTGGTACATACACACACACACACACAAAGTCACATTTACTGTAAGAACTCGTTCTTCTGGATTATTTCCTGATATTATTAACACATGAGAATGCCTCATGAATCTCACCATAACTGTTGAGCTTTCAGTTTCTGACCAGTTCACCCAGCAAATCTGTAATTGCAGAAGAAGCCTCACAGAGAATTAATAGAGACACTAGAACTGATGGCAAGGTAACTGCCAGTCATCCACTGTAAACATCTTAAAATTAAACTGTTATTGATATGCAATTAATGTCCATAGGTGGCAGACATTTTCTTCCATCTAAATAATTCAGCGTTTTTCTCCTGAAAAACAATGTCTGTGTTTGTGGAAAACTTGAGACCGACAGGCACCAGAAAATGAAGTCCTTGGTTCATCCATTGGATGTGCAGTGCTTGCCCAGGACAGCTCTGACCCCCAATGCACTGGCTGTCAAAGTGCCTCACCTCTTTCCTGGAAGGCCTGCTCTACCTAATAAAAACACAAATCCTTGTGCATGTAGTTGCAGGTGAAAGTGTTGATGAGTAATTACTGTCGTGTTCCTGCTATGTGCCTGAGCTGAGTCCAAATATGCCTTTTTTATTGTATTTATTATTATTCACAGTTTCCCAAGCTATTCACTGGTCTGGCTCAGACTTGCTTGATTAACGTGAAGGTAGTCTGAGTCAATATTGCAGGGTATCATTGCAGCACATTGACAAAATAATACATTTTGGAGTAGATTAACCACTGTTCTACAGTTTTGCATCACTCTGAAAATACGAGGATAACACTAAACCTGCTTGTCTTGTACTTCTGTTTGTATGTGTGAACAAAACTTGTGGATGAGAAATCAGAAATAAAATGGACAACTGAGTGATGTATATATATATAGTCTGCCCCTAAGGGTGTAAGCAGTGATTTAAAAATAAAAGCAAATTGTTTTCTTTTGTCACAAAACTTTATCTCAACTTGGGGCTGAAGGTGTAGGTCTTGTTTGTGTCAATGGCCTTGTTAGTATCAAAATCCACACAGCTGGATGTTTATTTGGTCTGGATATACATCTCAGAAACTGTACAACTATGTTTTGATTTAGTTACTTAAATATTGTGAGTGTATTGTGTGGAATATACACAAAATTAGGATAAAAAAAAAAAAAAAACCACCTTCATCACTGAAGTTTAAGTTGGGGAAATTCAGACTTGGAATAATATATGCATTTTTTAGTAGAGGAGTAGAGGTAGTCTGTAAATCACAACTAGGACCATCTGCTAAGTCTCTAAGTTTCTAAGTCTTAGATTGTCTCTCACCGCCAATATATTTACATATATATATATTTAAAGGATTTAAAAGCCTAATAAAGCTTAGATCACTGAAGTCCTATTGCTTCTCTTATGTGGAAATCTTTACCCTATTTATTTTATGAAGTTTTCATACTCTCATTTAAACAGTTACAAAAGTGGAAGATATATATATTTTTTTTCTTTAAGCCATATGCTATATTTTCTAATGCACAGAAAACAATTAACTACACACACACACAAAATCATAAAAAAATATATTAGGGAATGTTTAATACCAGATTACAGAAGCCCATCTATATTATTAATGCTGACAATGCATGCCAATATTATATTATATTATTATATTATTATATTATTATATTATTATATTATTATATTATTATATTATTATATCATTATATCATTATATTATTATATTATATTTCTATTTTATTCAATAGAAATGTACGAATAATATAATCTACTTTCAGATTACTTTTTTTAAACACAAGGTTTACCCAGAATCTAAGTAATTTTCTCAGTGTTTCAAGTAATATCAGTAGTGAAGATAGAAGTTGAACTCAAATTTCTTTACATTCAGGTTCAGACTCATTATACTGTTTTAAAAAAATCTCACTGCAGTGTGATAAGTCCAGCTCTCAAGGCTGTTTTAAACAGGTAAGGTACATTCTGACAACTTTAAGAAGAGGTTTTAAAAGGAAGGTTTATAAAAGAAACAGAAATAACTATCTAGTTAGTGGTGGAGGAGGAAGAGAGAGGCAGGTGTAGTGTGACTACATCTGTACTGGGAAATTAAGTGTGGGGCCACTCCGCTGCACGGAACATCTCATATGTGTGCTTGGAATAAGGGTGCCTGGAAATGCTACCTGGCCACTGTTATCTTCTGAGCAGTGCCTGGGAACTGTTCAGGAGGAATAGGCAACCTGTGCCAAAACGGTCAGGGAGTAGCCTAACAATTTAACAGTGCAGATGATTGCCTTGCCAATGACCCTGACCTTTCTCATTTATTGGTGTAGATTGGCCTGTGGTTCTGTAAGAGCCAGTGCTATGTAACAAGGCAAACTAACTTTGTATATTGTCAGGGCAGTGTTGTCTGGTGAGACTGAACACGGTGAAACACATGAGGAATGTAGCACAGTGGGGCATTCATCATTTCATTAAGACAGACTGAATCGCTTCTGTATTCTAGCAAAATAGCATAAAACGAAATAGGAAGATGTTGTGGATACTGGAGGTTAAAGACTTCCCTTTACATAATCTAACACCAACACATGGTATATTTTCTATATTATAAAACATTACAAAACATTACTTGTTAAGTAACAACTGTCAGTGTTCACTAATCCAATGCTGCAGCTCTGTGCTAGAGCATGACATCCTGACGTGACCCACGTTGCAGTTAAATATGACCGCCTTTTCACACCCAATTACACTCAGTTTGTATCTGTATTTCAAAGTGTGAGGCTAAGGATACCTGGATTATAAATTTATTATTATAATTGTTATTGTTATTGTTATTATTGCTACTGTTATAGCTAATTGGAAAAGTGTGTCTACCTGGGCCTGGCCAATTTACGAGAGAGATACAACATCCCTCCAGACATTTCTGGTCATATCAATTCTTATTCTCTTTCTCCCTCCTTCAATACTGCTTATTTTAAAATCTAACTAAGATTAGGTTTCTGAGAGGAGGCAATTCCCATTGATGCAGGGACAATTTTTGGATCACTATGAAACATGAACACATTCCTTTACAATGATAGGCATAAATGTCCCTCAATAAGTAAACATAAAAGAAAGAAAGAAAGAAAAAAAAAAAGATGGCTAAAGCTAAGAACATATTTACTCTTTTCAAACTGACAGAAATAAAATCAATCAACAAAACATCTATGTTTTCTTTCAATGTTTTTATTTTAATTTAATTTAAAGGGAAAAGAGAGAGTCTGTAACATGAACATTTTTGAATACCAGATGGATTAATATTTTTCATATCAGGTTGAAAACTCATGTGAATCTCTCATGAAATTTCAGTCTGATTCTTAACCTAGCTCTGATCTGACTTGGATCTTACACCACTGATCAATGTAATTCATCAGCAAAAACTCTATCCAGATGCCACCTCTCTTATTTGTGAATATAAACAAAGAAAAATATTTTAATGATGGAAGCTTATGGGCTGATGTGTCTGTTATATTGATGTTAGTGAAGAAGGTCTTACCTGTATTTGTGTAGAAATAAGCAAGAGTGGCAGCACCTAAAAGGCTGTCAAAAGCCATGTTCATCTCTTTACTCATCTCCTTTAGAAAGAAGATTAACATTGATCTTGTGAATGAACAAATGAATGAAAGTGTCTGTCAGTGCAGAAGAAGCTTTGAGAAAGATGTGACACTTGAGGAAACAGTTTGTTAGCAGCTATTCCAGGGCACCAAAGCAGACATGTTAGGTTTCATTTTTCACAACAGTATTCCTGAGCTATATACACAGATCTGCAATTATAAAACCAGAAAAAGACTCTGACATAGAATTCAAGAGCATGTAATTCAATTATTGTAGCAATGACCCTTCTCCCAAATAACCCTAACATAAAATAAAATATGAAAGCATACATTTATAGAAAACACAAATTGCCACATGAGTTTTTTGATAACATTTTGTTAATTTAATTGTTTAGACTGCTCTGAAACACAAGGGAAAATAAAATTCTTTTTAACAACTGTAACACAGTGCCCCCACTCACTAACTATATTTATGCAATTTTTTTTTCAGGATTGAAAAATGGAGTCTTAGAAATGGATTTCAGTCTGTGAATTCCTCATAGCATGAAATACCTTTATCTTCTCTGTTATCTTTTGCTGCAGCATTAGTGATACTTGTATAAAAGGAACTTAACTGTCAAGAAAATTATTCTGAAAGCAGCAGTTCTTCAAGGCTTATGAATGTCCTGGAAAGCAAGAAAAAAATTAACTCTATCATAAGAGAACATAAAGTGTGAAACATAGAAATGTGAGCTCAGTTATGACTCATCTCTAAATAGCATCATCAAAACATGATAGTAGCCAAATATGTTTCCCCTAGTTAACATTTATCACTGAACTCTTTGAATACGTATTTTTCATCTGCAGTGCTATTATTTTAATGACAACCCCTAATTTGGGCTGACATTTCACTATCCTTATTTTACAATTCAGCTCATTCTGACCTCAGTCAAGTTACTTAAAGTAGGAGGAAGCTGTTGAAGTTGATTTTAATGAAAAATGGTGTGTGCATGTTTACTTTTCCATGGCAACTAACCCATTTGAAGTCTGTCTTCATCTACAGTATTAGCGTCCTATTGAACTCTGTGTTAGGGTAGCATCCAGCATAAATGCCTCCAAAATCCCTGCAGCATTCCACCTTAGCAAAAGGAAGCTGTAAAGCCAATAAACAGATCATGCCAGGCTTTAACCAGCCTCTGGCCCATGGTTATGTCTACTAAAAGACTGGCGATGTAGGGGAGCATCACTGCTAAGAGAGAGGGAGAGCTCATCTTGGAGAAGGGAAAGCTGATGGAGCATCTCTTTGTCTTGCCCACCACTGCCAATGCCTGAGAGACCTTTCTGCGCTACTTGGGCTTGTGAGGAGCACAGCTGGGAGGAGAACAGGTAGCAAGGACATTGTCTATACTTTAGCCTTACATCATGTGTCCTATATTGAAAACATAAGGGAAATATAAGAAAAAGCCCCATATGTTTTTAATGAATACATTTCTAAAGCTAGGAAATTCCATCTTGTATGGGACATGTGGCAGACCATATAGCTGGAGACACAGAACTCTCTTCCATTAAACTGTCATAATAGGGATCCGGTCCAACTGGGGACAAAAAAAAAAAAAAAAAAGTGAATTTGCCCATATGCCCATTTTTTGAGACAAATCCTTTTTTTAAGGGAGGACCATCATCTAAGAGGGAGGAAGAGAGAGAGGGAGGCTTACTCTGGTGCTTATGGAAAAGTTCCATCTTCATCTACACAAGTCAAGAAAACAGGCAAAAAATATAAAGAGTGAGATTGCTCAGGTTTCTTTTTGGTACCAGAATTTCTTGATATGTAATTATAAAAATTTTACACTTCCAAATAAAGCATAAAAATAATCAAAAGTAAGAGATACAGCTATATATTTTTATTGCATGTTTTTTACTATACAAAATAATGAAAAGACAAAGCTCTTATCACTCATGGGTGTAAGGTAGCAAAAACTTGGAGATTTAGATGGAATGGAAATGCTGGTGGTAAATTCGTTGTGTACAGTTCTGCCTTTCATTGTTGCACTGAGCTGTAGCAGCTTAAACAGCTTATGGATGATTATGTGGAAAGAGACTTCGAAGGTTAATTTAAACATCTGAAATTCATATACATCTGAAAAATGTAAATACTTATCTGCAGTAAACACATGGTGCCTACAGTGTGTTCCTCAGGTCAGGGGTGATGCTTTTCCCTTTCTGTCAGTGTGGTATAATGCACCATCCCACCTGGAAATCCTGTGAAAAAGAATTGTGCTGAAAATCTGTATTAAAATGATGATCTTTTTTATTTCATATGGATTTGACTGGAGCATTTTTCACATAGGTTTCAACGTTTGCATACAATTTGTATTCGTAAGTTTGATGCCAAATCAAAAGACTAGCTTTATAAAAGTGAATATTGTCACTATTCTGGGTATTAAAAAGCTAATTCTGTGGCAGAATTAAGTTATATACACATAAAAATGACCGAGAGATGGTTCTTTCTGAAAAAGATTTCACACATATTTGCTTGTGAGTCATAATTCCTTAACCACATCTGTCTTCTAAGAAATCCCCAGGTGCTGTATAGCTCTTCTTGAGCACAAATTTTATTTGTTTTGCCTTCTTTCCCTGTCTGCTTTGTTGTGTCATGTCCGCCTTTCCTCTCCCTAGAACCAAAACAAGAAACTGTTCATATTTCTCGTGTCCTCTCCAGCACAGTCACTTCTCAAAGAACAGAGCGTGAGTGTCCTTACTCTTCAGGACAACAGCTGAGATGTTAATGTGAAAGTGCAACTTGCCTTCTGCTAGAAGAATGAGCATGGGCAGGATGGTTTTAGGATGGTAGGACTTCAGAAAACCTTTGTTATCTGATTCTCCTTCCGTTCCCTTAAACCACCCTTCTTTTACCTCCATAATTTCTACTTGTTTTGGAGATGGCCACAGTGATCATCTGTCCCCTAGAACATTTGTCTACATCCGCTGAGCTCCAGCAACTCTGGCTTGAGCCTAGGTTTTAGCAGTCAAAGCCTGTAGGAAGTTGGTGCCTTATAAGAGCATTGAGAGCAGACTTCTGTCTGCTTCTTTCATATGTGAAAGCTTTTCTGCCTTTTTTTTTTTTTTTTTAATTTCATGAGTGCATCTGTTGGTCTAATATAAACTATTAGCTCTGTCTTTGAGATTTGTTTTTACCCCAGAGCATCACAGATAGAGCAGCAGAACATCTATAACATAACTATCCACAAAAGCATGTGCACACACAAATTTATTATTTCCTCTTAATAATTCTGTTTATTTTTTTCAGTATTTCCCTCTCTCGTATAATATTGCTTCATAGTTTATTTCTGCTTTTAGAATTGTTTCACAAATATGGAAAATTGCAGAATGATATAATGATCTATAAGTAATAATGCTTCATCACTCCAGTTTCCTGCATAATTCAGTGTGGCTCCATTATGCAAAAGGATGTTACATAGTATCAGCTTAATGTAGCACATTTTTTGATTCCTATTGCCCAAATATCAGCCTTTATATAGAAGAAATATGCAAAGAAATATATATCCATTTTACCTCTCCACAGCAATAAAATGGACATCTGTGTACTGCAAAATCAAAAACTAAAAAGACAACATAAATAGAGAATGTTAGGCAGTCCTTTTTTACACTGATTAGCTCTTTAGTCTGTTCTAAACCTTATAATCTCGCAGTCTCAAAGATTGAGTTCCTTTGGGGATTAAAAACATACAGAAGAGAACCAAAGACTAGTAATAGAATCTGAAAAAGAGTGATAACAGAAATGCCTGTATCCTGCTATAAAACTGGAAAGGGAATGTAAAGAAAACAATTAAGGGACTTCAAATTTCCTGGTCCAGAGAGCAGGAGTCAGCATCGTAGATTTTCTGTCAAAATTCAAGCTACTTAAGCCATCTTCTTAAGCCATCTTACTGAAAAAGACAGTGAAAAGCCAATTCATATCCACTGTCTATGGTTTGTACATCTCTTTCTTACTTTCCAAGTCATCTCTTTTTCAGTCTTGAAGATCTTCAGTTTATTCAATCATACTACATATGGAAACTCTCCCACACCATTGATCATCCTTTACTTCATTTTTCTAAATCTTTTTCTAGCTTTTTTGCCCTTCCTTAGACAAACAAACCACAAATGCCCACAGTGTTCCTAGCATGAATAAATGACATATTTGTATAGTGGCATAAGGGTATTTGTTCTCTTATTTTTTTATTTTTTTCTATTCATTATTCCTAATTGTACTTATTTATCTATAATAAATACATTTGCTAGAGAGTGACTTTTTACACAGGCATATTTGTCTTGACATAGCTCACTTGCTTTTCCATTTTTTTATAAGACTGTTAAACAGCACAGCTCTCTGTTACTGTTAACTTCCCTCCAGCATTTAGAAGCATTTACTGTTTCTTCTATTTTGGTCAATTATGTAGCCATATTAAATAACTAGCATATTTTTTCTCCTACTAGCATATTCTCACTTCTATTATGACTGTTTTTTTTGAAGTTTTTTTTTTTTTTTTGTGAGAGACTTTGTTAAAAGCATTGGTGAAACTCAGATAGTTCATCTTTATCCACATTCTAGATGACTCTTTCAAACAACTGCAAGAGGTTTGCAAGGCACCTTTTACAGGTGACTCTTCTCAGAGCTGATTTTTCACACCTGTATTCTATGACAGCTTCTGCTACTGTGACTTGTTCAGCTCTCAGTCTTCCATTCATGTAGTTCTCCCGGACTTTCAAGGGATTTCTTTTAAACTTTGGTATTTTGCTTGCCTCTATTCTTCATGTATAAAGGAAGTTTTAGGTGAGAGGTTACATGCTGCTGCTAGTTGTTCAGCTGTTCCATTCTTCAAATCTTTTGGAATACTTTGATGATTCTGTCTGGTTTTGGTGATTTATTGGAGTTCATTTGCTGTATTTGTAAGACACTCCATCTGTTCCTTCAATTTCAGAGCAATTCACTGCTCAGTCCATTTATCTGTGAGGGTTCAGGTACCAGAATACACCCAATGTCTTCTACATTGAAATCTTTAAAAAAAAAAAAGCTTCTTTACAATGCTTTTGTCATCTCTGAGTGTTCCTTTTATGCCTTGGAGGTTAGTAGGTTCTGCAGGCTCACTGGCAACATTTTTGCTCTTAGTATGTCAGAATGAAGACTTAGTCTAAGCTTTGATTTCTTGACTGAGTTGCTCCTCAAGTTCTTTTTCGACCTGCCCGGTGGTGTTTTTATATTTGATCTGCTGGAAATTTTAATAATTTACATTCTTTTATTTCAAGTTGGAAATTAGGAGAAATTTATTCTCAGATAGAGTGGTTAGGCAGTGGAATGGGTTGTCCAGGGAGGAGGTGGAGTCACTGTCCCTGGGGGTGTTTAAGAAAAGGATGTGGTACTTAGGGATATGGTTTAGTGGGTGACATTAGTGATAGGGAGATGGTTGGACCATATGATCTTGGAGGTCTTTTCTAACCTTAATGATTCTATTAAGATGCATCATCAACTTTAGGGATGATGTCTTCTTATTACTAAAAATTTCTTTTACTTTGGTGGCTAGCTGTACTGATTTCTTTTCACCATTTCTTTCAAGCCTGTCCTAACGGATGTCAGTGCACTATTAGAAGGCTTACGAGATGGAGTCCTTCTCTAGTCTTCTTGGCACTTGTCATGTAATGGTTTTCTCTGCTGTGACTTCTAGTTTCTTGTCAATAAGCTTAATTTTACATCATTCCCAATTTTTAAGTTCAGCAGAACTGGGGTAGATATTTTGACATTTGTCTTCTTAAAACACAGTGAATAACTGGGCATCATCAAAAGGTATCTTTATCATGTAGATGAAAGTAGACAGACACAACTGCTCACTTTTTAGGTATAACACTCCTGCTAACATGACCAACAGGAAGACCTGCGTATTTGAAAGAGTGTTCTTCATTTGTATTTTTTTTCTAGTCTGCTAAACTGCATTTCTGCTACTAAGCCCTATTGCATTAAACAAAGGCACTTGTTAGAACTCTGATTGCTTCTGACATTCAGAAAACTACAAGTCTCACAATTTCAGATACTCTTTGGGACATAACACAGGACAGGAACTATTCTCCATAGTTTGGATACAGCTATCCTCCTACAAAGGTTAAGGTAATGGATGTGTACGATCATGCTATGCCAGTAAACTAAAGGACCAGATAATGTGTCCTGATGTGGTTTTGTTTAGCGGAATAGACATAGACTTATTTTGTGCTCCATGGATTTATGTTAGTCAGAACAGATCTGCTCAGATATTACATTTGATCTCCTACATTTAGATTTTCTTCTTCATCTTCTGAATAATTTATGCAAGGCAACTGTCATTAAAGTAGCATCTTCTAGTTTTTATCCTGGCAAAACATTTTTTTCCTGCCCCCTTCAGTCAACTGTTGACATTACTGAGGCCATGTGCTACTTAGTTTCAAACTTTGTAAATTAAAAGTTAAATTAGGATAACAGAGATACAACTTTTTTTTTTCTGTCTAAACAATAAAAATAGCTACAACATGATTATAAATATGGCTTAAAGATCATATTTCATTGTAAAACAGACACTCAAAGCAGGACATAGTTGCCTAGTTGTTGCCATCTAGGGTTGTCTGAGACTCTCTATGGTATCCCACCTAGTCTCCATCTTCTGCTCAAGGATAAGTGTCTTGTAGAGGCTTTGTCATATCTGATAGCCTAATGGTAAAGTGTCTTAGGTATGCTAGAACATCTAAAATAGCACTCAGTACCTACATTTTAGGCAGTTAAATTAAGGTTCTTATCAGCTGGATTTGTCTCTAGGCTCCACTGACTGTACTAATTCAATTTCCATTGTCTATAATGGAAATTTAGACACCTACTTCATTTCTTCCCTCAGAAACAGATATTTAGGCAACTTCTATTGACAACAATGATATGATTTGAATGTTACAGAAGTAGAATGAATTAGGGAGATGCTGGGATGAAAATGAAAGAAAAAGCTTCAGACAGCAGATATTTATAGTGCATTTAGACAACTTACAAGTGAATGGGAGAAAGAGAGCACTTGAAGAGGCAGGCATAGCAAAGTGTGTCAATTATCTTAAATATGTCTGTTATTCAGGAAGGAGTACACTGATAAAAAATAAAGGGTGGATTCACGTTCAGTTTGTAGTGCTTTTAATGCCTCTGACTGTATAAAGGGACCTTAGGGCAAGCATGATACCGCAGCTTTTAATGGCAATGTGAAAAGACCTCCTTGTAACTAAGAATTCAGTCTTAGGTAACTGGGACTACAGAGTTCATGTTTAGACCTTCCTAAGCATAGTTAACCAGCAAAGGAAAGCAAAACAAACAAACAAAAAACAGCAAACTACTTCTCTCCTCCTCTCTCTCCCCACCCCCCTCCAACTCTCAAGATCTTTATAGCAACTGTTAATAAAAGATTCAGCTGTGATATGAGAGTTACCTTGAAAATATGTATGAGCTTGTTCCATGTCATCAGTAATAAACATTTTGTAGAATGATTTCTGCATGCCCTCCCTATGCAGTATAGCAGAAGATATAATGGGGATCCTCATAAATGTCTCTTCACAGCACGTTTCTGCACTGTCACCTTAGTCAATATCTAAAGGTCAGCCTCTGCCTTTGATCTTATGTATGTATAACAGAGTAAATCTGAAGAAACAGGCCTTTCTTAAAGAAAGTACACTGAAAATTTACAGACTGGAGATACATAAAAGTAATTCTTACATTAAGAGTTGTATATACATTAGGCTCGTGGGAATAATACAATTTGTTTTGTTCCAAAGAGTCTGGAGCCTGCTGTGTTTCTTTGGTGTTGAGGCTGTGCTGTGTTTTCTCACATCAGATATTATTACCAGCACATCCCACCTGCAGCACAGTGTTTGGCCCCAGAGTTTGTAGTGCATAATTGTGTCTATTTAACTACAAAGTGTTCTGTGATCAGAAGGACACTTGGGTGACTGGAGAAGCAGCTGGAACAGAAATAGAGACTACAAAAAGAGTGACACTTTAAAACCATACGACACAAACTTCTGATAGCTTCTCTATTACAAAAAATCTAGAGCTATTACAAGCCTTTTTGCTATAATAACCTGAATCCACTGAACATTTTCTGCTAGCTACATTAAGCACCAATATATTCGTTTTAGACCTTCTGACTTTGACTTTTTTATGGTAACTTTCATACAGTGTAACTCCATTCCCGTTGAGATATTCCTGGATCACATCAAAGGGTATGGGAGGAGAAGCAAGCACTAGAATCCTCACTTTGAAGCCTCCATTTTAATTCAAAATATTTCCTTCCAAGTCCTAAAGTACAGCTTAGGATACTTAATGCATTAAAAAGTGAGGTATAGCTCAAACGAAAGATCATTCTTGATGTACTTCATTCAAAAGAAGCCAAAATCTGGGATCTGACAAACTGAAAGGAGGGATACAAACTGGAAAGATTGTAGTTTGAGTCATATCTTTTATAGGAAAACTTATTGACAGAATAGAGTTCTGTACAGGGATGAATGAGTCCACAGGCAAGGTAGGGGCAAGCCTCCAGATCCTGACCCTTCTTTCTTCTTCTCAGCTGTATCTGAATACAGCATGTTCCCAGTCAGCTGCCGTGCCCATAACAATTGAGTGGGGTCAGAAGGACATCTGCATCAAGCAGTAGCAACACAGACACTTTGAAAAGCCATCTTGGCTTGTACGTTGGCTTGTAGATTATTTGTCTGCCCACAGCTGTCTGAAAGGAAAATGTATTGCTGCTTTCTTCGGAGTAGGCAAACAAACAAACAAAATGCTTAAAGTTTTGGGAATGTCTGTCAGGAAGTTGCCACAACTAAGTGCAGAGAGGTTTCTAGAGCCTGCTTACTAATGAGGGTTTTGTTTTGAAATGCAAGTGGCTGGGATTTCTTCCCAGGAAGGAACATTTCCTCGCTTCCACCTGGAAGCCAAATCAGCAAGGCTGCATGGCAGCATGGGCTCCATGCTCTGAAGAGGCAGGGAGCGGTGCTTTTGTGTAGCATCAGCTAAAATCGTTAGGCAGTCCCATCTGTTATATCTCATCACAGAGATTGCTGGAAATTAGCTTTGTTTGCTGTTAGTGCTAAAGAATTGTTAAAGGAGGTATATTTAAAGGTACCACTGTCTAGAATGAAGCACCTATATCCATACATTTCTAGCTCGTTAGAGACCACCACTTTGTACTGCTTCCTTGGATGCTACTTAGAGAAGACCATGACCAACAGAATAATGCTTTCAGAATTTTGAAAAATAAGTTTTATTTGTGTTAAGAGAATGCATATCTAAATATTATAGAACTGCTTTCATTTTTATTTTTATTTTTTTCCCTTAGATTTATTTTTAGTGGCGTTCCCAGAGGCTCACATTTCAGCATGGCTCAGGTTTTAGTACACAGCTTTCCTTCTTTATCAGAATCTCACAAACTGCCTTTTATAAAAGGCTATAAAGGGCTCAAGTTCACAGTATGCCTGAAGATAAATCTACAAAGGAACTTCAGTGCTACAAAGCTCAATGCTGAAATGTTTAACTCTTGGGTGTTCTGCTGCTCTGTGAAAACCTTGATGTATAACACCCAATATCTGCTATCTACAGAGGAATGTCTAAGCAAAAGAAATGCAGCAAAATAAGTGAAAAATTTCCAGAATTGTTTAGTGTTTCTTCTAAAATTCTTCTAGAGTTTAATATGCGAAGCTGAAAAAAAGTGAAACGGACAAACCAACCATCCCCCCTGCTTCCAAACAAAATCTCTGTATGTCTTGTGGTTAGAGATTTTGTGGGGGAGTTAAGAGACTTCTGCATGTTCTGACCAGACTTTCTGAGTAGCAGAAAAGAGTGTGAACCAATCTCCCTCTTATATGTAAAGAAGAGATGGAAGTGCACGTGTTCAGGGATGTACCACTCTCAATAACTCTATGGAGATTGCTCTGCCTTGGGTAATTATTTAATCCTTGGAACAGGGATTTGAATATAATTCTTTGTCTCCGTCCTCATAGTGCTTCCAGGTGAAGATCCTGGAAAGTTATTCTTTCTCTCTGTCAGTAATTAAAGGAATGAAGTGAAAGTCAAAATTAAAGATTCAGGGTGACTTTCTCAGAAAAACAATTTGGAGAATTAGAAACCTGTCCTGGCATGCATGGCTAAGTCTCTCATCTGAAACCAGCAGGAGAGAAAATCCTGCCTGCCAGGCTACTGGATGTACACAGATGTGGTCCTGGAAGGTCAATCGTCAAAATCTTTTGCAGAAAAAATAATCTGAACAGTGGTTTAAACCTGGCTTCACAGGAGAATAAGGCACTGAGAATCCAGAATAAGGATTCATGTTTTTTATAACTGTAGTGTAGACATAGGTACTTGCAGGACTTCTTAACCTTTTGGGATAAATACTGGTTGTTCTACAAAGCTGGCCCTACTGGAAAATATGTTGATAACATCAGACTCTAGTTTAAAATACACTTTGTTCCTGAGGGCAATGAATTTACTTGGTGAGGTGTATATAACCTAGTTAGATGCAATTTCTAACACTAGCAGTACCAATCAGACCAAAGTCAGTACTGATATTTCTGATGATGTTATAATGTAATCTGTGTAGTCAACCTTCATTCAGTGGTATTTCTGCATGGTCTGAGAACTCACTCTCATAGCATGGGTCAAAAGGAGAAGTGACAGGTGCTGCCACAGTTTGCTATTATGGTATGTGCAGCCTTGAATTACCACATTCCTCACACCTCAATATTCAAGCTTGATAGGATTTCACAAAGATATGTGCAAGAAGATTTGCAAATCACAGCCATATGCTGCAGAAAAGAGCAGATACATCATGCCATGCCTGTACTTAAACCTCTGAGAGAATTTATGCATCCAGAAGAAGGATCTCCCCAACTCCAAAAATGGCTCATTAAAGGATAGGTAGTAAGTGTGGCACAGCATTTAACTAATGATCATGCAGTGATGTATTTATAGAATATTTTAGTAATATGGCCCAAATTAATCTCATCTGATGTTAGGCATAGCAGGGCACTACTTGGGTTAGTATCATAGTTATCTGTGTCTCCCTCTTTAGAGCGTGGGAAGGAAATTTAAGGTGATATTTCACACCAAGTAAGAGCTGATGTCTTTGGAAATCTCTCTTTGTTGCCTGTGCGTTTTGATTAGGTGGAATGAACCTGAACATTTGCCTGGAAAAGAGGTGAGAAGACAGATCCTGAGAGAAAAGAGGAACAGATTTTTGCAGTGTCAGTGTTGTCCTTGCTGAAAAAGGATCTGTGCTCTTCAAGGTGAACAAATAAATTCTGATGTACAGCATGGGAGAGGAAGGAACAAGAGAGACCAGAGATCTTGTAAGAAGAGCTGGGAGTGGTCATAGCTAAACCTCAGGGGTTTTCCAAAGGCTGTAGGAGGGGCTGTAGGAGGGACATTGTCAAATTTGTTGCAGATCAAGAAGCTTCCAAATATTGCTAGACTCATAATATAACTAGAGAAACATGGACAATTTTCAAGGACAGGGAAGAGATTTATTTTCAAACTTTTTTTTTTTTTTAGTCTGTCCCACGTTGGGTTTCTTTCTGTAGAAAGCCATAAATCATGACCAAGCAATTCAAAGCTCTCCTGGTATTTCTGCTGTGTTCTCTTGAAGAGAACAGCATATCCCTTCAAAGCTCTGGATGATTTGAATGTTCTGGCTCCCCATGTGGGAGAGTTGTGGAGTACTTTTTCCTAGTTACAGAAATTTAAGCTCCCAAGAAAGACAGGTGTCATCTTTCATATTTATCTCCTAAATTTCATTCCACTGAACAAAGATCCTTGTTATTTAGTTGTTTTGAAGCGTTGAATTCTCCTCTGGCATTTTTTAATTTTTATTTTTTTTTATAATTTTTATTATTTTTATTTTTTTTTTACAGCAAAGCTAAGGGCCAGCTTGAGGAAACACCCAAGTTTCCCCAACCTCACTCCCCACTTTCAATTGGGGAAACCCCAGAAACACCCAAGTTTCACCCAAGTACCCCCAAACTTTCAGTTTTTAGCAGAGGCACGGGACGTCTCACATCTATCTCCACTGCACAAATGTGTCTTTCTGGGTCTAAGTGGTTCTAGATTACCTCTGAGCCTTAAGGTAACCCATCACAGCCTTCAGAAAGTTGTTGGCTATGTTATCCATTCTAATGGGCAACAAAGTCCTCAGAGGAAATCCACCAGCTCAAGTCAGCAGGAGCTCAGTGTGATGGCGAATGGGAATAGCCATTTTGTACACCTTTACTCCCACATATGGCCGTGATCATGAGAGAGAATCTAGTGTTAACTGAGAAAGGCTTTAAAATCAGCTGAAGTTTCCGTAAGCATAATTCATAGTCTGCTCTGTTGCAGAAACAATTATTCGTTTTAAAATTCTGCAGGATCATATTTGCAGAGACTGTTTCATATCTAGGATTAATTAGTGGATGGGCCTTAAGGGAGCAATATAGAAGCAACAACTGGGCTAGCTTAACTCCATGCCCTGCCTTACCTTGCCTTGCCTTGCCTTGCCTTGCGCTGCCCTGCCCTATCCTTGCCCTATCCTTTCTCTTTTCTGTCTTTCCTACCATTATCTATTCTCTGTTGTTTGGTCAACTTTTGAGGGTTTGAGAACATCATTTTTTTCTGGCTAATATAAGAAACATGCCATTGATTTTCGTTGATTTTGCTACATGTCAATAATCTTTTGATGTTTTCATAAACATCTTTTGAAAATAATATATATATATATATATTTTTTTTTCCTTAGGTCTGCTATGAAACATAGTTTGTTCAAGTAGAGTTCTTTTCTGAGGAAATTTTCAGTCACACACTTGCAAATCAATGTAGCCCCTGAACTGCAAATTAAGGCTGAGTACGAGAGCTCTTAGAAAATACCTTTCTGATCTTTAAGACATGGACTCCCTTCACTTAAATAAAGGTCCTTAGGGGCTTATTCTGTAGTTATATTCTCTCCCTCTGCAGTGAATGGAGGAGACAGGTATTACAAGTTTTTGCAGGACTCCTGAAGCCCACGTTTCTGCTGAGCATAGGAGGCCGCAGGTTTTCACAGTGGTCTGACGCTTCAGCTGGATTTTCTTGCAGAAAAGTAAAAATGGCACACAGGCAAGAGGAGAAAAGGTTACTTTATTATTATTATTATTATTATTATTATTATTATTATTATTATTACTATTACTATTACTATTACATTATTTTATCAGTTACAAGAACTGGCTAAAAACCTAAAAGTAATAATCCTGTTACACAGCTTCCTTGGCTGCTTCCAGGTATCCCAGGAAATAACAACTATCTGATAACATTCCCTAAAAGCTGTCCTTAAAAACAGTGCTCTCAGCTTGGCACTAGGTACCAAACTTCAGATTTGCTTCCACCATAATTCAAAGAAATGTTTTCAGAGTAAGTTTTTACTGACTCCTGAAGTATCAGAAGCCCCAGCAGTGGTTCTAGATGAAAAGCTATTTGTGATCTGGTAAAAACCACAGGCTCCTGGAGTGCATATATTTCTGCTTATCTTGAGAGAAGAAAAAGCTTCAGCAGTTCTGATATTTAGTGACTGACCTTTTGTGTTGGGACAGAGATCAAAGAGAACAAAAATCAAAGGGAATCACAGCCAGAATTGGCCACTGTTCCCCCCTCCCCCCCCCCCCCCCCCCCCAACATTAACAACAACTAGAAGTCAACTAAGTCTCAGATGACAGCTTTAGCAAGTTATGAGCAACAGATTGATAAAATCTCACCCAAGTCCTAGGTAGATGGTGGAGAGGGTCAGAAGACCACCCTAGAAGCATCACTCACTGAACAGCTGCACTTCTAGGTACTTTGGTTTTGCTCAGCTTCACAGAGCTGCAGGATGCACATTACTGAACAGGAACAGTTGGTCAAAGTAGAAACTGCAGTGTAGGAGACAGAAGAGGAGATTAGATCAAGTAGCATCTGCATAGCTATAAAAGTGCACATTATAGCTTTTTAGGAATGAGCCAAACAAGTGAAAAGAGGACTCAAAACATAGATATCATAGGAAAAAAAAAAAAGAAAGACAGAAAGAAAAAAAAGCCCACAGCATTATGCTACCCCCAAAAGACTATCACTGAACAGCATGTGAAATAGGATTTAAGCCATGAAAGAATTCCAGAGGGCACCTTCAGCAGCGCAAGGCTTGCTAAAAATGTGCTGGAGCAGGCTGGCTTAATGCCAAGTAAAGCATACCCTCTTGTTTAATCCGTGACAAGCCTTCCTACAGAAAGTAGGTTCTTTCACTGAAGTGTCTGATTATGCCTCACTGCTTAGCTGGACTGAGGATTTGTTTTGATGGGCTCACTCTTTTGCACAGAAAGGGAATGGATGGAGACTCTAGCCATCCTGAAGATGTGCATCACCATGCAAGAATGGACCAGAATGGCTGAATTTCTCACTAACTTTAAAGAAGTTAACCAAAGTGATAGGCACCTAACCTTATTCTGATGTTCTAGAGGGCACCTTAAGCCAATGGAATCCATGTGCTATATTCAAGAAGAGCTGTGAGCATTGTTGCAGTGAAGTTTTCAGACTTGAAAGTTCAGAGCTCTGGGAGCAGAATGCATGCTGCTGAGACATATCTGAGCTACTGAAACTAAAATCAACAGGTATGATGGGCTGTGGCCAGGTGCCCAGCTGTCTGTTGGGCTGGGGCAGGGACCCACAGCTTGGGAGCAGGTACTCCTATGAAAGTGGGATTCACAGCTTGAGCTTCCACAGATACCTGTAAAGTAGTGACAGCCACCTGGGGGTTGTGCCACCTGCTTTTTAAAGCACTTACCAAAATGTGAGACCTCCATTTTAGGCCCATCAGAGATAAGGAACTCACAGGAATTAAATGCAAAGTGCCTATTATTTCAGAGCACTAACCACCAGGAGAAAGATGGGCTGTTCTCTCTCCATCTGTTGAAAGTAGGTCAGTGGCAACCAAAATGCAAAATAATATAAGAAACAGGAACGGGCTTCTGTCTTCCAGTGAGACAGAGAAAGTGAGGGAGAGGAAAGAGAGAAGAGAGATCCGAATGTTCAGGGAATGGCAAGTATATATTGTGTTCTGAAGATTCTTTGTCCTGCAATGCCTTTGAAGATATACATCGAGATTGCTAAATATATGTAAGTTCCTCTAGTGAAACATACAAACCCAGCTTTATTAGCCAGTAAAACAACTTAGCTTCTCAACGTAAAAAGACTTATTAGCAATGACATAAGTATTCTAGCTGTAATGACGATATACGTAACATTAAACAGTACTCCCTGCCACCCACAAGTACCATGGACTTTAACTCATCTAACAGTCTGAGGGGAGAACTAGATAAAAGATTCCATCACAGCATTAAGAATTTTTACTAGATTTGTCCTTTAATTATTTTTCCCCATATGCAATTGAACTACATTTTCACTGTTTAAAAGAAAGAAATCATTAAAAGTTTTAAAGAAATTAAAAGCCTTTAGTGATATCTCTGTATGCAATTTTTTTTGTGAGTTGCTCTGGAAATTGTTTATCCACATGCAGGAGAGATATCATTTTTAGTTTGAGACACAGAACATTAATCACAACTTCTTAAATATTTTGCTGCAAGAAAGCAAGAAGCAGGCTCTTTAATCTTATCGATCAAGATGCAGGGCAATGTATATCCACAAGGCAGTTAAAGCTTGGGCTAAGCTGTGTCCAGGAGGAGCAGATCTATTTTATATATGTAAATTGAAATGACCAGATCTTGTAGTATTAAGAAATATTCACTGAATCCTCTGGAAAACTCATTTTCAAGATATTATTTTGGAAATAACAGGAAACGACAGCCTTTGCAGGAGAATTATTTGCTTTTCATTTAGGATTAGAATCTGCCAGGTATTTAAGTGTGGTACACAAACAGCAAGGCTGGGATGAATCCACTGTCCTTTTACATCTTATATAAGACAGGGAGACATTGCACATCCTGCAGCTGAGAAAACGGTATTACATCATCTCAGCCTCATGGTTTCTGGTGCCCTGAACAATGCAAAGAAAGCACATGAACCTATGACAGTCTGTTCTGTTCTGTTTCTGAAGATCTGGGATAAATAGTAGTTCAGACATATATAGGGCATGGCGGGTGAAAAAAAAACAAAAACAAAAAAATGTTCTGACTCTGTTTTGCACATCAGCTCTTCAGCAGAGCTGTTCAGCTTTTCGAGAGCATATGAACACAAGGAGTGACCTATAATGTGACTCCAGTGCTCCATGTGTCCCGTTCCCAAGAGTTGGAGATGCTGTTTGGGAGGAGATCCTGAACATCCCCACTCTGCAAACCATCACTCTTGTTGTCTCACAGCATTAGATTAGGGATGTTACAGTCTCCATCCTCGCATATTTCTTTGGGTTATTTATGCACCCATTGTCCATGAATTTGTCATGAAGAATGAATCTAACAGCTTTCTGAAAATGGTGAAATTATCAGCCTTCATAACATGATTCAACAGAAATTCCATTACTCTCTGTGAAAAAAAAAAAAGAAAAAAAAGAAAAGAAAAGACTGTTTTATCCGTTTTAAACTGACCAATTAGTTTCAGTGCTATTTCTAATATTACTGGATTTGGTGAATGCCAGTTTCACACTCACATAATGTACAACATCCTAACTCTGAAGTTGCCCTGCTTTGAGTGGGAGGTAAGTCTAGATGAGCTTTGTGGTCATCTTCTATATAGTTGATCTGTCAGTCTAAATTATTCTGCAATTCATGATTTTATGACCATGACCATATCACTCTCCAGTCCTCCCCTTGCCAAACTGAAGTTTCAGCATTTCTAGTCTCTGTTTATAAAGCAGCTGCTTCATCTTCTTTATAATCTTAGGTGTCTTTCTCTATAATCACTTTAACTCCATTCCATCTTTCTTGAGCTGTGGAAACCAGAACTAAACACTATAATCAAGCTATAGGGGGCCAAAATTTTATGCAGTGTCCCTTTATTTTCTTTCAGTATCCTTCCTTATGATGCTCACTGTTCTGTTATCTTACGTCTGCTGCTGCTGCCCACAAATCCAGTGATTTCTGAAAACTGTCACTGATGACTCTAAGATTTCATTCCCAAGTTGTAGATGTTACACTCCCTAAAGCTACTTGACACAGTTTTCTGTGGTTCATGCCTCAATGACCCAAACAATTTTTTACACCTTGGCTTTGACTAGTGTCCTTGATAAACTTCAGATTTCCTGCTTTACATTTGCAATACAGCACAGATACAGGAATATTACGTAACTGTAGAATTCTTGTGCTTTTTGTAGGGAATAAGTAAATAAATAAAAGGCAAAGAAAAAAATGGATAAAGACAACACCAGCTCCAGGGCTGGAAAATGATCAAGCAATATGAATAGATAGCTTTTCTGTGTTCCAGTGACTGTAATGCTATTGGATTTTTACACACATTTATTTAGCTGATCAAATGTTATGCAATCTCTGTCATATAGTTATTAGGATGGTGAATTTGACTGCTTTTCCATATACAGGTTGATCTGATTTTTTTATAGAGCAGGATTTGACATCTTTGCTATCCATACAGAATGCAGCAACATCCTCCAAATTACTGCTCTTAATTCTTTCTACACATAATGGATTTTCAGAGGTTGGGTAAAGCATGCAATTGTTTGCTAATTAGCCCATTAATCACATTTAATTAAAAATGCTTTCTTAAAATAATGTCACATACAGGACTCCTTTCATTTTGAATTGTCTTGATAATTGGTGAACAAGGTTTCTTCTAACATATCTGAGTTTAAGTATTTAGTTTCAATGAAGATATTAATGATCATCAGATATATGATTGTTCCTAGTGAATAATAGATGAAATCAGGTCAGCCACTCACATCTTATGAGGTATGGCCAGGCACACAGGTATGATTCCTTACATCATTCTGATATCAGAGGAGGCTCCAATGTCCTTTATACTTCCTCATAACCTCATTTGTATCATGCAGCTCTATTTTAAATGGATCCTCAATGAAAGTTATTTCCCAAGTCAAAAATTCATATCAACATCTGTAGATTTACTTCACTGAAATTATTAATATTTTATCAACAGAAGGTTTTTCTTCCTGAACCAAACCACCTTTAGTCTATTCTCATTTCTCAGAGAACTAAAAGAACAACGAACTACTGGTGAATTTGAAAGAGCAATCTGATATCATTATGCAAGTGGGTGGTAAGGCTTATGCAGCTTCTTCATGGAGAGATGTGCTGGGAAAGGACTGGATTTCACATGCTGTTTGCAGAGTCAGACAGGTGCTGCTTGTTGAGTGCTGATGCAGGTTATGGGAACAGATTGCTTTTCTAAACATGAGCCTCACTTGCTGCCAGCTACTACTTGCTGCTCAGGGTGGTCCTTGTACATGTGCCCTCAACTTCCAAAAATAATGCTCTTTGAAGAACACGGTGAACACACAGCCAACAGCGTAACGTCACACTATCAAGATGTTGAAATAGTTTTCATGACAGACAGAGACCATAACTCTAAAATTTAACTTTCTAAATAATTACTTTTACCCACGGTTCTACTAATTTCACTCTGTTGTTCTTTCTGTGGTAGTTAGTTCCCACTGCTGATATCGTGGCTCTGCAATCTTTCCTCCTGAATTCAGTGGAACTGCTTTGAGAAC
Organism: Cygnus olor; assembly: GCF_009769625.2. Taxonomy (NCBI): domain Eukaryota; kingdom Metazoa; phylum Chordata; class Aves; order Anseriformes; family Anatidae; genus Cygnus; species Cygnus olor. The sequence goes on from NC_049171.1 coordinate 12,248,166, forward strand.
CTCAGCCAGAAATCCATGAGACCTTGGATCAAGCCAGCAATAAAACAATGCTTACGATGAGGATGTATTAAATTAAAGCATACCAGCACAGGTGAATGAGAATGTCAATAGCAAGTTTATCTAAGAATGAATTAGTTATTTATTAAATTGGAAGCAGTACCACCACTGAAATTTTCCAGCAGATTACATCTGAGATTTGACTGCATGTCTAAGGAAAAAAATTGTTCTAATTGGCCATGCACTTTCTCCTGACTGTTTTGTCAAATTACTGGCATTGCATATCAATAACTGATTACCCTCTAAGAACAGTGTATATTATTAGATGTTTCAGGGCAGAACTCCTTTTGCAAAAAAATAAGAAATAAAATTATATATATATATATATATGTATAATTTTGGCAAAATGTTTTATGTAGAACTGTAAATTTTTCTCCTTTCTGCCTGTATATTATTCAATAATTAATTCAAAAACAAAACCAAAACCACAATCAATTACAAAAAAAAAGGTTTACTTAATTTATATTGAACATTAAAGGAATCTCTAAAGATATGTCCTTGGAATACTTAGATGTTGTTCTCCTAATGACATGTGACTGTACTGTAAGAAGTTACATTTATCAGACTGCAAGAATTGGCCTTTTTTTTTTTTATTTTTTTATTTTTTTGTGAGAGAAAAGAAAAAGGAATTGAACCAAGAGTATACAGCAGTAATAAAAACATGGAATCTATAAAACTTAACTTAGGGAGACTTCATGCAGAGACAGATAATATTAACATCAGATTATAAACATGATGTTTTTGATTCACACATCAGAAGACAATGATATGGTATAAAAATATTTGTTTTTCCTACACAGTTCTTTACTGTTTTCCTGTTCAGAGTGCTGTACTTATTGCCCTTTTTCCCTGTCTAAAAATTAGTAGATTTATCTTTGTAACAGCCAGTGAGGTGAGTAAGGGATAATGTCTGCATTTTACAATGAGATTCTGAAGATAAGACTCATCTGCCTTTATTTGGCTGATACAGTGTCAACATCCAAATTTAAATTAGTTGCCTTGGGTTGTGTTTTTGAAGAGAATGAAGAGAAACAGGTACTGTTAGAAATGATTTGTCTGTACCTTTTCAAATGCCTGCTTTACAATAAAACGGAATGGCTTGGATGACTAAGGTTGGATATATATGCCTGTATAATAGACATTTACCCATGGTGGAGGAATTTCTTCTGTCAAGAAACATAAAAATTACTGGATTACATTTATAGTCAATAAAGAGAAACCAAGATTTTTCAGACAACAATTAACCACCTCTGAAACTAATTACCTAACCAAAAATGGCTGAACTTGGTATTATAAGTTTTAGTTTTGAAAGGATAAAAACTCCAGAGCATTGGAGTTAGAGAAACGTATTGACTGGCAAAACCTCCGTTGACCATATCCTAATCTGTGAATTCTGCCACCTTATTCTTGATGCAATATTACAGCTTGATACTTCATGACAGAAGACGATAGGCTTTGTAATTTATGTGGAATATAGTCTCAGGTCCTGTGTTTAAATAATAAAGGCAAAATCTAGAAGTTTTTTTTTTTTTTTTTTTTTCCGACTGCTGTACTAAATGATATATGTCCTCACAGCAGATAATCTCACAGGTTGACTCAAGAGATATTTTTATCGCAGTAACAGTGCAGAAGGAAAAAAATATTCTGAGCAATTTTATGAGAAAAAAATATTTTGCTCAGAAATCAGAAGTGGTAAAACAACGGGCAGTATTTTGGAAATTCCTCTCTCATTGGACTAGTTCTTCAAAGCCTTCAATACCATCCTGGTCATTGTGTAAATTGCAAAGTTGTTCATTACTGTTGTGAGTATGAGAACTCACTTTATGCTGTGTGCAGTGAGAGTATGCAGGAATGGAAGCTTCATTGTCTTAACTTTGTTGTGCTTTTGTGAATCTGCCTTTTAGTAGTTTAGTTTGAAGACAAACACCGATTTTGCCCCTTAGCAATATTTCTCAACAAATTTAAGGAGCATTGTTCTAAAGAAGCTTTACATATCGACATAAACACAATTTGTTACTTTTTGCTGTGGGATTACACTATGGTATTACTTTGAGTCTAGGTCATCCTCTTGTCCAACTGGATCCTTCCTGGAAAAACAACCTCTGTCTTTTTTCCCAGAGAGGAAGGAAGAAAAAAGACAGGCTGTTACAGGAGTTGGTGGACAGGACATACCCCAACACAGATGTGAATGGAAATATTTGAGTTTAGACATAGCCATTTTGGAGCTATTGGCATTCTGGCACACAAGTCTATGAGCAATCATATACAGTGTATCTAACTTACTTCTGAAAGGTTATTATTTGGGAACAGACTGTTAGCATTTCCAATAATCATTATGGAGGGAATCAAAATGAAGCACCCATGCTAAATGCTGTTATTGCTCTCACCCAGAGTGAGATCAGAACTTGAGTCACTGCTTATTTCCTGTCAGGCTCCAAGAGGCTTTTCTCTGTTCTCTATCCACTTACAACCTGAAGGCAACTTATGAGATATCGGACTGACAATTTTTTGTTTGTTCGTTGTTTTGTTTCCTTTTATTTTTTTTTCTTTTCAGAATTGTCTTGGAGTTGAGTTGGAGGAGGTCAAGCAATGGGACCTGTCAGATGGACTCTGTTCATAAACACTACTAAATTTTCTGATGCATTAGCTCTTGCTAAATTGTCAGTGGACTCTCAGCACTCATATTCGTCATAGCACTTTTAAGCAACTGCACAATGTCATTATGTAAGTAATAATATTTATGCAAAACTATTGATGAGATTTAATGAACTTTCTCTTCTAAGAAGAAATTTAGCTAGAATTGACCTGGATGAGCTAGCTGAGCCTGGAATTTAATTAACTTGACTTGTCTATTCTTTGAAAGAACACGCAGTTCCTATTGAACTATTCAGGTCTCTTGGGCAAATATAAAGGTTTTTTCTAATTTTGTTCATTATTTAGCTGAAAAATCAAAATGAAGGAAACAAATTAGTTAGAAGCTTTTAAAAGTCTTTTCACTTTTATTACAGGAAAAAAAGTCCCTAATTAAAATTCATATTACCTACTTAGAGTTTATAAAAGTGCAAAATTTAGATATGCTAATAACTAAGCTATTTTTTAAATTACAATGTATTTAAAATGTATATTATGCAATTAGTGTTTTTAATACGTGCTATTTACCCTAGAGAATTAACCTCCATAATATTCAAGCTAATTACAGTACCAGACAAATCTTTTATGAGAAACCCTCATGTATCACCTCATCACCACTTCTAATGAGCATTGTATGAACGGTATAGCAGTAAACCAGCTCCTTTGCCTTGTGTTTGGAGGACGCAATGCACACTGCTGCTGATAATGAATACATGTCCATGCTTTGCTTACCCTGTATAAGTTCTTATGCTGTGTTCCAGCCCCATAGTATCTAAGCGTTTCCTAGTACTGCTTTAAAGGACTTGGCTCGTACCTGATATATATATTTTCTTACACTCTCCTCCAGAGAGCTATGGCCAGTGGCAGATGGTGTAAAAATATATATATATATAATAAAGGCTTGAAACATTAAACATGAAAATTCTCACAGATCAAAGAGGGATCTGAGTGTTTATATGTAATTTAAATATCAACACTTTAAGGAGAAATTGTGCTTTGACCAGCACTGAGCACAAGGTGCAGTGTAAATAAATGGGCTCTGGTAACCTGCAGCTCATGTGCTGTTCTGGGCAGCAGTGCAGGGAATGATGGTGCTGGAGGGAAGTAGGAAGAATGGAAAAGAGAAGGGCCAACCAGCTGTTTAAAACAGTCTGTCTAATTGGCTTTTGACTTACAGGAAAGTGTAACATACCAGAGATATGCAGTGGAAACTACCTGGGGAAAAATCCATAGAAATAGCCAGAAAAAAAGACAAGAACATAGCCAGCTGAGGAGAACTGTGACTTCGGTCAATGCTGCTGCGAATAAACCAGATCAGATCTTCCAAACACAAGTGGATGGAAGGATGGTTAGTAACTGTCCCATCCTATAGTCAACTAATCTCTATGGCTGTAGCAATCTTAGCAGTCTAAAAGTGATCCTAACAAACAAATCCCAACCTTCTCTCTAGGCACACTGCCACATTGGGTTTTATAGCCCATCTTCCACAAATTTCTGATGACCAAAAAGAGGTGGGTTAGCTTTGTTCTGCACAGCTCTTGAGCATCTCCAGCTGGAACTCTGACCTGAAGTTTTTTTCACTGTAAATGTTTAGGGAGCACAAGGGACTTCCTACCCCTTTCATAAAACAATCAGAAACAGTCTTCAAAATGCTGCACGAATCTGTGGGAAAGGTTCCAATTCACTCTTTATGGGGCTTTTTTTTTTTGTTTATGGGGCTGAACACAGTTGTTATTCCCACATTTGTTTTCATCTTTCCTACAAAGTCTGTGCAACTAGCAGCAGCCAGATAGCTAACAGGAATAATACACCCTAGTATATATAGAGAGAAATCCACTGCTACAAAACTGCCAGTCCAGCGTTGGTGCAAAAACCCTCTTTCAGCCTTGCATACCTACATTTCCAAACTGCGGACAGATTCTTCCATTTGTCTGTTTTTCTGAAGATCTCTGTGGATTTCACCAGCAGCTGCAGCAGGAGTCCCCGCAGCACACTGACCCTGCTGTGACAACAGCCACAGTGCAACTTCAGGCTGTGTGAAAGCAGAACCCTCATCATCTGCATCGGCATCCTCCTTAACCATCATTACC